>NC_138382.1:39919805-39957235 GCF_054177405.1 Leptonychotes weddellii
TTGATGAAGTCCCAATAGTTCATTTTTGCCCTTGCTTCCCTTGCCTTTGGTGATGTTTCTAGGGAGAAGTCTGCTTCTCCCTCTCCCTCTGCCTGCTTCTCTGCCTACTTGTGCTCTCTCTCTATCTCTCTGTCAAATAAATAAATCTTAAAAATCTTAAAAATCTTAAAAAAAAATGCGCTTCATAAATCCTACATGTAACACTCTGTGTTTGCAACTTCATATATGTCTTGGGGGAAACTTCAATTTTCACATCCTATAATATTTGTTTGGCTGGCTCATTATCAATGAACATTTAAGATTTTTTCCAATATTTTACTACCAACAATTCTGTACTTCTTTTTATATGTGCCATCTTTCATTTGTTCAAGCATATCTGTAGTGAAAATGTCTAGAAGTAGAATTGTGGAAAAAATGATTTAAACTTTTTGATAACATATCAATTTATACTCCTACCAGCAACTTATGAAAGTACTTATTTTCTGACACACAGGACAATACAACACAGTGTGTAATCAAATTTCCTGGTTTGTCAATCTGATAAATAAAAAAAATATATTATTGTCATTTTAATTTGCATGTATTTTACTATAAGGAAAAGTAAAGTAATTTTATAATTTAAGGTCCATTTGTTTTTCCTTTCTGTGAAATATCTAGGTCTTTTGCACAATTTGGGAGACTGGCTTTTTTTTTTTAATTAAATGATAGGAATTAAAGATTCTTAGCATTTTAAATCAATGTATTAAAGAAATCAAATGATTGTATGTAATATGAGTGGCAAATATTTTTCCTGAATTTGCATCTCTTAGACTTGGTTTATGATATCTTTTAGTATGCAAAAATAGAATATATGTATATATATATAGTTAATTTACATTTTTATGTACCTTTTTAAAAAACTCATTCTTTAAAAGGTTTTTTCACTCAGAACTTTTATGGCTTCCTTTTTCACAGTACTTTTTTGATGCACCTTAAATTTACATTTGTAGTACGGATCCAATGTTGTGTTTTCCAGGTATTTATTTCCATACTATTTCCTGTATAATCCAATCTTTATTCTCACCTATGTTGCCTCCTTTATCATTTATTATATTTCCATATGTATTTGGGTCTATTATTGTTTCATGATACACCCCCCCCACACACACATATTCATTCTATAATCTTTTTTTTAAAGATTTTACTTATTTGAGAGAGAAAGAGGGAGAGAGAGAGAGAGAGAGGACATGAGCAGGGTAGAGGCAGACAGGAGGGAGGGAGAAGCAGGCTCCCTGCCGAAAAGGAGCCAGATGTGGGGCAATCCCAGGACCCCAGGATCATATGACCTGAGCCAAAGGCAGCCGCTTAACCTACTGAGCCACCCAGGTGCCCCTATAATCTTTTAATTAATGTAGTTTTTCAATACCTGTCTTAATACCTAGGGCTCTTAATACCTAGGCTCTTTACCTCATACACCTTAGTACCCGAAGTGAGTAGAAGTCTTTAGTACCTTTATTTTTCAGAATTTTCTAGCAGTTCTTGCTTGATTATTTTCCATATGAGCTTTAGAAGCAGCGTGTCAAGTTCCAAAAATATTATCTAACTATTTTTATTGGGATAAAATTAAAGCTTAAAAATTAAATTAAAGGGTATTAAAGCATTTATGAACTTCAGTTTTACTCAGAACATGGTATGCCTTTCTATATATTTACCTCCTCTTTTGTATCCATTAGTGGCATTTTAATATTTTTCTCATATAGAGCTAATACATTACTTGTTAATTTTATTCCTGGTGTTTTATCTTTTTTGTTGCTATTTTTATTTGGATCTTTTTCTTCATTATATCTTCTAAGTTGTTGTTTGAATGTATGAAGGCTATTGATTAAATATTTTACCTGCTCATCTTACTGATATTTGGAAGAGGCTTTTAGCTCATTCAAATGGGTTTTCTAGGTACATGATTTTACTACCCTAGTAATAATGATAATTCACTTCTTCCATTTCAATTTTTATACCTCTTACTCTTTCTGATATCTACTTGCATTGACTAATGCCTCCACAACAATGATTCCCCTCTGCATGTTGTCATGATTTGCTCTCACTTCCTTCCTCTGCTCAAATGTCTCCTTAACAGAGAAGATGTCCCTGACCACTCTATGTAAAATAGCAATTCCGGAGCACCTGGGTGTCTCAGTTGGTTAGGTATCTGCCTTTGGCTCTGGTTGGCACTGGGCTCCCTGCTCAGTGGGGAGTCTGCTTCTTCCTCTCCCTCTGCTGCTCCCCCTGCTTGTGTGTGCACTCTCACTCCCTCCTTCTCTCTCTCTGTCAAATAAATAAATAAAACCTTAAAAAAAAAATAGCAATGCCTCACCCATCATTACAATTTACCTCACTGTCTCTCTTACCCTGCTTTGGTCTTTGTCCATGGCAGTTATCCCTCTATGATATTTGTTTGCTTATTTATTGTTTTTTCCCTAATACTGTAATCTCTATGAAGGCAGGGTATTTAGCTCTTCTGTACAAAGATTTGCCCCGGCTGCCTAGACTATCTAAGAATATCTTTTATTTATCTCTGAGTTAATGGGAATGCTTTGATGGTTTCCCCATTAAGCCCAATGCTGTGTAATTGGTATTTGAAGCTTATATAAAATCTGTCTTATTTATTTTTATTTATTTTAAAAAGATTTGATTTTGAGTAATCTCTACTCCCAACATGGGTCTTGAATTTACAACCCCAAGATTAAGAGTCTCATGCTTTACTGACTGAGTCAGGCAGGGACCCCAAAATCTGTCTTGTTTAACTTAATAAAAGGATTTTTAAAAATTGAACTTTAAAAAAAATTTTTAGTTCACTGGTTTAATTTATTTTAATTATTTTTTGGAGGGGCAGTTAGGCCCCAGTGGATGGAATAGTATTAGCATTTGAGCCTCAAAAATTGTATGACTGAAGTTTGTGTTTGGCTTTGTGTCTTGTCACCATCTCATTGCTTTTTTCTTTTTCTCAATACTTTTTTGTTTTGTTCCACTTTGAATGTAACACCTTCACAGAGAAGCGCACAAAATACAAATGGATAGCTCAATGACTTAACACAAAGTTAAACCCCTGAAAGCACTATCTAGGTCAAAAAATGGAACATTGCCCAAACTCCAGAAGTATGGATTATACCAATCACTATTGGCCCTGCTCTGACCTGTAGTACTATAATTTAGTTGTATATGCTTTTTTTTTATTTATATGAATGAAATCATATAATAAGTATTCTTCTGCCTGTATTCTTTTGTTCAGCATTATAAAATGTATCCATGTTGTTACTTATAGATGCAGTCTGTCCATTTTTATTGTTGTATTACGATAGTTCATTGTGGGAATACACTACTACTTCCAGAATTCCTTTTTCTTGAAAAAATTTTATTTATTTATTTGAGAGGGGGTTGGGGGAGCAGAGGAAGAGGGACAAGCATACTCCCCACTGAATGTAAAGCCTGTCATGGAGCTTCATCTTACAACCCTAAGATCATGACCTGAGCTGAAATCAAAAGTCCCTTCCTTAACCAACTGAGCCACCCCAGTGCCCCACTACTTCTAGAGTGCCTAATCCCCTCTCCCTGCACCCCAAACAGGGACAATTGTAATATGCTGTTTGCTCCTTTCTTCCTTCCCCATAGAGAGTTTTCTGGCTCCTTTCCCATCACTAAACACAATTACTGCCTCTTATTTTCCTTTTCTTCTTGATTTTCCAAGACCTCTATTTTTCCTTAGCCTTTCTGCTCTTAATCACAATGTCCTTGTTCCATTTTTTTTTCCCCTCCAGGAGCCCACTCTCACCTCCCCCTTTCCCTGACCATCTAATGCAGAATATTGTGATAAAGAAAAAAATACAGCAATAACAAGCTAAAAGCACTATACAAATGAACTGGGAATTTTAATTTTTTAATTTGTTGAAAATATACTCTTCACAAAAATACCTTGGATTTGGAATTATTTTTTTTTTAAAGATTTTATTTATTTATTTGACAGAGAGAGACACAGCGAGAGAGGGAACACAAGCAGGGGGGGAGGGAGAAGCAGGCTTCCTGCAGAGCAGGGAGCCCGATGTGGGGCTCGATCCCAGGACCCTGGGATCATGACCTGAGCTGAAGGCAGATGCCTAATGACTGAGCCACCCAGGTGCGCCCCTGATGTTTCTTTTTCTATGACTTTATGTTTAAGAGACATGGATTAGTTCTTTTTAGCTTAATTCTTCAAAGTTCTGATATTTTAAAAAATTATTTCTGATAATGTAACAGAATTAAAGCAACTTAGAAAATAAATGTATTTCATGTACATAAATATAATTAGATATTTAAATACATGATTCACATAAATTAAATTATTCCCTTGGGGGGTATCTCACATTATCTTTTCATTGAAACTCAAACTAAAAATAAGTAATTTAAAATACTTTGATTTCCAAATGACTGGCATTTACTTCAAGTATTCTCTTAAATTTTTTGACAAATTTTGATATTGCTATCTTTTAACAGCAAGAATAATTCGAAGTGTTAATCTAAATTTAAATATTAAGGTTATATTATCCATAACAAGCATCTTTATTGACCTCCTGATTCAACTAAGTATTGCTCACTTTTGCTTTAAAAATGAGAGTTCTGGGGCTGCCTCGGTGGCTCAGTCAGTTAAGCCTCCGACTCTCGATTTCAGGGCTCAGGTCATCATGCCAGGGTCATGAGATCAAGCCCCATATTGGGCTCTGTGCGGAGCGTGGAGCCTGCTTAAGATTTTCTCTCTCCCTCTCTCTCTGCCCCCTATCCCCACAGGCTCTCATGCGCAAGCATGCACACTCTCTCTTAAAAAAAAAAAATTCTGAGAGTGGATAAATCACAAGAATCACCACTATAGAGGTGAAAAATTTTAAAGAGCTTCCACTTAAATATACTCATTGAAAAGATGTATTTGTCTGTATTCTCCCCTAAAATGACATTAAAACCACAGTCAAGGAGCTAGAGATATAATTCACAAGGACAAATAGAATGAGAAGAGAGGCAACTTTTGTTAATGTTGCAACTGTTATTCTGACGAATTATTTTGAATTCAGTTACCTAACTTAGTGAGACTGGGGGGCAAGCACTATTTTTGGAAGAACTTCAGCAACTGGAACTACTTGAAAAATGGAATCAGTTTCCTCATAAAATAGAGAGTTTCTCATCATTGTTGGGAGTTAAGCAGAGGTGCGATCTCCAATTATAGTAATGCTATTTGAGGGTACTAAAGCATTTGATGGGTATGTGTGTTTGTGTGTATATGTTATGGACAGTGTATTGGAACTGGGGATGATGTGGCAGAAGGAGACCAGGTGATTCCTGCAGATTTTTACCCCACAGAGTATCTGTGATTCAAATATTATACAATTCCTTCCTTATTTATAAGCCTATGATATCTCTATGTCATTATTTTTAAAATCTGAACTGTCATCCTTATTTTAACAGCAATGAAAAACTTGAATTTTACAAAATGTTTGAGTATTACAAATTTTTACTTATTACTTTACCTCTTGGAGAAACCTCCCAATTTGATGATTGTTTCAAATAGAGAAAATAATTTATTTGCAAATAACTTGTATAAATGCTTGAATTGTGTTAGTGCCAAAATTACAGTTTATCTGCAAATCCTGGGGCTTTAGTTTTAGAGAAAAATAGGAGGCATAAAGTAAGAAAAAACTAGAAGTCACTATTTTAAAAAGCTATAAAGTTGGCTGAGGTGATTTCTGTCTAGAATCACATGGACTTAATTTGAATCCTGAATTTGACATTTTCTAGCTGTATTAATGGTTAGCACATTGTTTATCCCTTCGGAGCCTTAGTTTCTTTACCTATAAAATGGGGAAATAAAAAGGTGGAAATAGCATCTAGCATAGGGCTTTTGTGAGTATTTAATGAGATTAAGCATGTGAAGGATTTAGCACATGGCCTTGCAAATGCTTAATAATCGTTAGCTATTAATGATAGAATGATGTTAACATTATAGACTGCTACCCCCATGCATAATAGATATAACCTAAGGTAACTCCTATGACATACCATAGTAAGCCCTAGATCTCAGAACAATCTCCTGGGAAATCTCAGTTGGTAGATGTTCCATGGGATTCTATGAAAGAACATGGATAACAATCAACTTCTCATTCATCTCAGAAAAATACCACATAGAGAGTCAACATATACAGATAATGATCACTATTTTGACATTGTCCTAGAGAGGGTAGATAAGAAGCAGCATCTGTGCTAGAAAATCTGGCCTTCTATATTCATTTGGTTATGTAAGTAGCTATTGTTAGGTTATATCACTGTGTAGGGGTTCAGATGGCATAACAAGATGCTGAAGTGTTTTAAATGTATGAGCCTGGTATTCCTGTGTGACTAAATGCATTGTTTACTAATGACATTAAGTGTAGGGTAGCTCATTTAAAAAAATTGTTCTATTGTATAAATGAGCCTGCTTTAAAATAAGACCATGTATTTTATTTAATCCGAAAATTAATGTTCCTGAAGAAAATGCAAACCCATTTTAATGGTTACCATGCAATTCTAATAAAAGTATCTGGCAAAAATGATCAGCAATTACTTACTGTTAAGCCTATTTTACTTGTACTGAATGGAGAGAGATTTTTTAAAATTTTAATTCAAGGAATATATAATAGTAGGAATCCAGAATCATAATGTTCACAGAGAGTAATGGTTTATTAAGTACAATTCATATACCCTGTGACTAGGTGTGAATTCTTTTGAGCTTTAACATAAAAAAGCAACAAGCAGTGCTAGTTTGCTTAAAAAGAAACTGACTTCTGTTGTAACTGGATGCTGTAAAACATTTTTCCAAGTTAGGTTAAAAAAAAAAGTAGAAATTATTTAGCAAATGGTTACAAAATGAAAAACAAATCAATCAATACTTAGAATTGTTAATTTCCAGCCTCACCTCAGACATCAAGTTTTCTGATTATATAATATAAAAAGCATATTCATAGAAGGAAAACAAAGAAGAGGGGAAATCAATTATTTTTTCATATACCATGAGAATACCTTTTTAGGCTTGCAAAGCTTAACTAATAACACACTCAGAAAGAGCACTCTTCATAGTGGGTATAAAAATGGCCTAATTTGAAACACAAAGTGTTGGCCATGCATACCCAGTAGGTTCTATTCAGCAAACTCTTGAGGTTTCATGTTGACATAATGAAATATTGTACTATTCCTTGTAGGCTAAATTTTTCTTTACCTCCTTAAATCAATAGCCTAATAATATTTTGTCCAACTCTGACTGCATCTAAATTTGAAGTTGCTTTGCTGAAAACTGTAGGCATACTGCTCTCAAGGTACTCACCCTTTCTTTTTATTTCCCTTTCAAATCTTCTCTCCAAATCTTTTAGAACTAGTCTTTAGAATGTATATAATAAACATTAATAAGAATCACTTAACCATAGCTATTTTCTTTGGATATTAGGAAAGATGTCCATCTTTCTTAGGGTTGCCAATTGGTTTAATTTCTTCAGGCTCTTTAATTAAATAAACGTTGATGTCCAATGTGATTATTCTTGCATTAGTTAGGTAATTTCTCTGGGGTGGGTGACAATTTAATTCAACAATAAGCTGTTATGTGTATGGGGAAGGACATTTTGGGCAGAATCTTGATCAGTTTTCACACAAGATTCAATGTACTATATATGTATAAACCAAGTTCTTCTTGAATCTGCATTGTTGAAGGGTTCATAAATTTTTAATTGCAAAGCTTATCAATGATATAGTGTTTTTTTTAGATTACATTTAATTTTTAATATACAAATTTTCAAACAGACACAAAAGTAGGAAGAAAAGTAAAATGAATCTCTGTGTATGAATCATCCAAATTCAACAGTTATCAAGACTACCATGATGGCTTCATAATTTTTACTTTGCAGGAGTGTTTTATATACTTTTTTTTTTGAAGAATAACAAACTACAGAAAAGTACACAAACCATAAGAACATAACCCTATGAGCATCTGTATCAAGAAGCAGAACAACAGAACCCCGAAAGTGTTCTTCTGCCCCCTTCCAGTCGCTACTCTCAACTTCAAGGGAAAGCGGTCTTAAGACTTCTATAATCATAGATTAGTTTTGCCTATTTTTGAAATTTTATATAAATGAAATAGTATAGTATGGACTCTTTTATGTCTGTCTTTATGTGATCAATATTATGTTTATGAGATCCACTCATGCTGTAGCAGCTTGTTGGAGTTGGCCTATTCTTGTCATTGTATGATATTAAGTTGTATGGATAGGCCATTATTTACCCATTTTACTATTGAACATTTGGATTGTTTCTAGTCTTTGGCATTAAAAATAGTGCTACCATTAAAATTCTTTAATGTGCCTTTTGCTGAATATATGCATGCATTTCTTTTATGTATACATGTGCCGAAGTATTATAAGCAAATCTCAGAAATTGTCATTTCACCTTTACATATTTCAGCATACTGATGCCTTGCCCTTTACTAATTAAAATGCATTTTCAGTACATTTTAAAATGAGAAATCCCTTTTTTCAGGATAGCTTTGGAAGATAATGAGATGAAAATATTGAAGTTGATATATACTAAAGTTGATAGTAGTTTTCTTTAGTTTTGATGGACAGGTCAAATAACCAACAAGCATTTATTAAACTCCTTTTTTTTTTTTTTAAAGATTTTATTTATTTATTTTAGAGACAGAGCACAAGAGGGGGGAGCGGGAGAGGGAGAAGCAGACTCCCTGCCGAGCAGGGAGCCCGATGCGGGACTTGATCCCGGGACTCCAGGATCATGACCTGAGCCGAAGGCAGTTGCTTAACCAACTGAGCCACCCAGGCACCCCTATTAAACTCCTTTTTGCTGGATCATCTAACTCTTCTGTTTGGCAGTATTCTCATTCGTACACTCACTTACTGACTGGAATTTAAGGGGAGAAAATAATTCCTTTTGATAAATTGCTAGCAATGGAACTGTTCACATTAGGTATCATAAAATAACAGTTCAACTCACAAACAAAATGGATTGGGGAGCATACTTTAATGAATACTGACTCAAGTGACTTTTTCCAAGTGTAGTAAATGTTACTTCTACAGGATTTCTAACAAATGTTTAGAATAATTAGAATAGTAATCAATAAATTATATATACCATAATAATAATATATAATATTTTATAGAAAATACATGATGTGTATATTATATAAACATATTTAAGAATAGATAGTATTATATATTAATTAAAATTATATTAATATATAATTATTATAGTTAAAATAATCAGTACTTAATGAAGATATTCAAAGAGATACCTTTTTTTTTTTTGAGAGAGAGAGAGAGATCATGAGTGGTGGGGAGGAGCAGAGGGAGAGGGACAAGCAGACTCCCAGCTGAGCACAGAGCCCAACTCAGGGATCGATCCCAGAACCCTGAGATCATGACCTGAGCCAAAGGCAGACATTTAACTGACTGAGCCACCCAGGCACCCCTCAAAGAGATATCTTAACAAACATTTCCTACATCTGATTTCATTATTTTATGAACATAATGTCATGGAAAGAGGTGATCTTTTTCACTTGGGATATATGATAATGATCAAATAATTTGGAATACCTTTATTTATATAATCTCGGTTCATGTTTTCAGGTTGGACCACTCCTATTTTATAGATGAATTTTTTTTGCTCTGATTTTCCTTATTATTTTATCACTCCAAACATTAAAACTTGTTTCAGAGCTTGCCTCAAATTCTGATTTTCCAATGCATTAGCTGTGTGATCCTGATCAAGCAATGACTTCTCTGAGGTCCAATTTTCTTGTCTAAATCATATGGTGGTAATTCCTACCTCTTTGTGTTTCACATTTCCCTAAAAGCCCAGAGAACACCAAGCAGGAAAAATGCCAATATACACACACACACTCTTAAAGACATTATATTCAAACTGGAGAAACAGAAGACAAAATCTTGAAAGATGCTAAAGAATAAAACAGCTAACCTGAAGAGGAACAAGGGTAAGGATTGCAGCAGACTGCTTATAAGATCAGAAACCATGCATGAAAGAGGAGAGTGGAGCTAAATATTTTGAGTGTTGAAAGAAAAAAACATCACCAGTCTAGAATTCTGTCTAGCAAAATCATCCTTCAGAATTGAAAGAGGAATAATTTCTCAGAAAAATAAGAACTGATGGAATTCATCTCCAACAGACCAACTGCGAAAGAGATGTTGAAAGAAGTTCTACATTAAAAAAAAGTTCTATTTAAAGGGAGATCTACATAAATAAAGAGGGTTGGAGAAAGAATAATAAAAATAAAATGTTATTTTGCTTATTAAAAAAAGAAATTCATTGAAAGTATCTATGTTTCATTAAGATCACCGTCAGCCACCTTTTGTGTTCTCATCTGTGAAATGCCTGCTGACCCATAGGCCTTCAGTCACATGTTAACATTGCCATCTTTGGGGAGCAATGTTTTTGTCTATAATTCTCTTACAGATTTTTCTGTAAGAACATTCCTCAATAAATCATGAACACACACACAAAATAATTGTAATATTTATCATGAAGATTCTTCTAGAAACTCACACTATATATAAATATTCTTATATTAATATGCTATTTCAATAGTTATAAGTTCTAAAATCGAAAGACTGGCATAAACAAAATATTATTTAAGCTTTCTGCTTTTGTTTTGAATCTTATTTATCTTTGACTTTTGGTCACCTAAAACAGTAAAAGCAACAATATCAGACAACAGCTATGATTTACTGAGCCTTATTATGTACCAAGTACTGTGTTTATTATTTCACGTAAAATGTTTGTAATCTTTACAACAATGCTGTAAGATAGTTTAATACAAATAACAATAATTTATGCCTGTTTTGCAAATGAAGAGATTGATGTTCAGAGAAGTTAAATAAGTTTTTCATTGCTGCAGAGCTGGTAAGTAGTAGAGACAGAATTCCAACTCATTTTTCTTTTCTTCGGTTGGGTTGAGATTTCCTTTATACAATGTAAACTCACTTTACTCTGCAATGGCATCTGTACAAATGGAATTGTGAGCACTATCATGTAGTTATGTTAACTTGCAGTAAATTTCTGAAGAAATGTCAGTAAGTAATGCTATTTTACCAATCTCATGGGGTGTCAGGTTGTAAAAAAATTAAATATTAATATTCTTTCCTTTAATGTTTGTAAATAGAGCCTTAAACAATGTAGTGAATTTTCCATATTATATACAAAATTAGCGTATCTTGGAAACTCATTTTTACAAGTTGGTAACTTTTAAATATAGATACGAAATTTTTAAAATAATTAATTAAATCTTACCTAACATTTACTCATCTATTGTGATGTGTTAAGACATTAACTGGATGCACGGAAGGCACTAAGCACCTTGACTAACTGCCAGGCCACATTGTGTTTTGTGGGACTAACAATGTACAGGATCTAAGCATTCACTTTATTTTATTTATTTATTATTTTTTTATTTAAATTCAATTTAGTTAAAATATAGTGTATTATTAGTTTCAGGGGTAGAATCTAGTGATTCATCAGTTGCATATACCCCCCAGTGCTCATCACATCAAGTGCCCTCCTTAAAAAGTATCATTAAAAGTTCTGTTGCAGGGGCGCCTGGGTGGCTCAGTCATTAAGCGTCTGCCTTCCGCTCAGGTCATGATCCCAAGGTCCTGGGATGGAGCCCGGCATCGAGCCCCGCATCGGGCTCCCTGCTCTGCGGGAAACCTGCTTCTCCCTCTCCCACTCCCCCTGCTTGTGTTCCCTCTCTCGCTGTGTCTCTCTCTGTCAAATAAATAAATAAAATCTTTAAAAAAAAAAAAAAAAGTTCTGTTGCAAAATATTTTCTTCAGTAATAAGGAGCCATGTAATGTGGCTATTCAGAAATCACATTCCTAATTACGGGGCACCTGGGTGGCTCAGTTATTAAGCGACTGCCTTCGGCTCAGGTCATGGTCCCAGGGTCCTGGGATTGAGCCCCACATCGGGCTCCCTGCTCACCGGAAAGCCTGCTTCTCCCTCTCCCACTCCCCCTGCTTGTGTTCCTGCTCTCGCTATCTCTCTGTCAAATAAATAAATCTTAAAAAAAAAAAAAAAAAAAAATCACATTCCTAATTATTTATCTACATCCTTGTCAGTCTAATTTCAAATTATATTTCATCATTCCCACTGTCTTAGAAGCCTTCAATATAATGAATTTTGGGGGGTGCCTGGGTGGCTCTCTTCGTTAAGCTATGAAATGCATACATCTGCCTTTAATTCTTCTACCCTTTTTTCAGGTGGTTGTGCGTGTGAATGACATACCAGCCCATTGCTCAGGTTCCTGTTTGTTCCAGTACCTTGAAGGGTCAACTCCCCAGGTCAACTCTGTGTGGTATTCCCTTGGTATGATTTGTGAGTTGGCATTGAGATAGAGTGATTTGTTAGAGGCCATGTACCTGGTGGTGGGTGGACAGAAGGTGCATCAATTCATGGTGTGGATGTTAAGTGATGCAGCAGAAAGTGTATTTTTTGTTCAATCTAAATGATATGGTTATGGTTTGAAATGGAGACAGGTGGAGGGTTTTTTTTGGTTTTTTGGTTTTTGTTTTTTGAGAGAGAGAGAGAGACAGAGAGAGTGCACACCTGAG
Source organism: Leptonychotes weddellii (assembly GCF_054177405.1). Lineage (NCBI taxonomy): Eukaryota > Metazoa > Chordata > Mammalia > Carnivora > Phocidae > Leptonychotes > Leptonychotes weddellii. Next base: position 39,932,459 of record NC_138382.1, read on the forward strand.
CGGGGAAGGGTAGAGGGAGAGGAGAGAGAGAATCCCAAGCAGGCTCCATGCTGAGCGTGGAGCCCGATACGGGGCTTAATCTCACAGCCTTGAGATCATGACCTGAGCCAGAACCAAGAGTCAGACAAGCAACTGAGCCACCCAGGTGCCCTGAGACAGGTGGAGTTTTGATGACCTAAAATGTTTATTCTCTTTTCTCTTTTCTGAAATGTTGTTTGTTTTGATTTTTTTTTTCATTTTTTTAAAGTTGACTAGTGATCTCTTATTCCTAGCTTGAGAAAACTTCAGATGGGGGCTGTATACTGCCATAATGAGTATAGATGTCCAATATTTGAGTCAGCATTCCACTCCTTGAATTTTGGGAGGGGAAGGTGAGAGGGAATGAACATTTGATGTCAGACAGAGTTCTCTTAAATGGAGCTATATCACTGAGAGATGACTTTGTTCTTTTATTTTTTTTTCCTCCTTTAAGATAGTGACATTGACCTACTAGTTTATATTTTCAGAACTAGTTTCTCTGGTGACCCCCAGGCCCTGGAGGTTATGGTGAACAACGCGATTTGCAAAGTTCTTTTCTCAAGCCAAATGAACGTGGTCTGTCAGACAGACCTGCTACCTGTTGGAATGCACCAGCTCTCCGTGGTGGTGAGGCCTTCTGGTGGTGCCATCAACGCCAGTGGAGAAGCCCTCTTCCTAAGCATGGAGCCCAGACTGGATGCTGTGGAGCCTTCCAGAGCTGCAGAGATTGGTTAAGCTGGGGAGCACCCCACCCTGCATCTGACCCTCTGAAGCTAGCATGCATGCGGATATGAGGAACCTAGTCTTGTCACGTGATACATTCCATATCCCCTATGAGTCACAGCTTTTTGTTGTCTGCCATCAGCACTTTTTTCTAATGAGCTACAGACTTTTGAGCCCTTAAATGAAGTCACTTGCTTCATAAAGGATCATAGTTGGCTGAGAGTGTCAGGCATAACTGGGTCAGTCACTGAGGCACTGGGACAATCTGTTCCAGGGGAGACAACACTAGAATGGGAGGTAGGACATGTACCTGGGTTTTTGTCCTGTGAAAGTCAGATGTGTGACCTTAGGAGTTTCAGTCACTTTTATGGGATGCAGTCTCCTAATAATGATGATGATGGGCACAGTATCATTTACTGAGTACCTCATCTGGGCAGTCGCACTCCCTAAATGCCTAGAGCTGCCCCAAAGACAGACTTATTATCCACTTTTTTAAATTTTAATTTTAATTAATTAATTAATTAATTTAAGATTTTATTTATTTATTTGACAGAGAGAGACACAGAGAGAGAGGGAACACAAGCAGGGGGAGTGGGAGAGGGAGAAGCAGGCTTCCCGCTGAGCAGGGAGCCCGATGCGGGGCTCGATCCCAGGACCCTGGGATCATGACCTGAGCTGAAGGCAGACGCTTAATGACTGAGCCACCCAGGCGCCCCCACTTTTTTTTTAGATGAGATGATGGTGGTTTGAAGAAGAGTGACTTGCCCAAGGCTTTCCAATGGGAAGAGGTAAAGCTAGATGTGAACTGGGATTTTCAGAAGCTCAGCCTCCTGCTTCTTCTATGCTGCCCTGCTGACTTAGCTATGCAGCGGGCCTGATGATGCCTGACTCACAAGCCGCCTACATTTGCGTGAGATTAAAATGAGCCAACAGGAGGGAAAGGACCTTGAAATGTAAAAACCTTTTTTTAAAGGTCCCAGGGGATTAGAGTGATTGATATAGATATATATATATATATGTACGTGTGTGTGTGTGTGTGTGTGTGTGTGTATGACTATTTCTGTTTGCAGGGAGGTAAGAAGTAAGACAGAGAGGGGTAAGGGGTGCTGCAGGAAAGTAGGAAGAGGAAAAGAGAACACATCAAAGAGAAATTTTAAAATTAAGGTTGCTGAGTATAGAGGGGTATTACTTCAGAGATAATGCTGTTTGGCCAATATGTAGTGTAGGGGATTTGGATATTTGGATCTAATATCAGGTCCACTTGTACATCAAAGATTCTAGAAATCCATAATTCTAAATGATAGGAAACTGGTTAGAGGTCTTTGGATGGCAATTATGAATTAGATCAAGTTCAAAGGGGGAGAGGTTTCTGTTTTTCTATTTGCATGGCTACAAGAACAGTTTCAAACACATGATAATAATAGTGCTTTGTCTTACAAGATGAAAGTTTGACTCCACTTTTCGTTCTCTATTACCAATAATAATTCAATTAAATTTTTATTTCAAGCTCATCTTCTGTCAGAAGCTTTGTCTTTGGTATGCTTGCATTCTGATATACCCTATGTAAGTCATTCAAACTGGTGAGCATCTCATTTGGCAAAAAGAATGCAGTTGTTTTTTTCATAAACAGCAGTTTGGAAAACTGGGTAGAGAACAAACTGTTCACTTAGCATTGCAGTTACTTTGTTCTTTTCCTCTGTGATATGCTCTAATTTTATTACCACAAACAAATGAAAGGCGTAGAGATGGGAAGTAGGGTACAGGCCATATTCTGAACTGGCTTTCAATTGTGACTTGTTCTGATTCCATTTGTACATTCAAAAATGGCTATTTTGAAATTAAATTTGCTTGGCATATCTAGGCTATCATTTGCTTTTGTTTCATGGAGCTATCTTCATTCTTTGGGATGATAGGATTCAGGTCTAGCTGGTCACTCTATCATTTCAGTGGGTGAAGCTTGTCCTCACTGAGATTGTATTATGTTTAGGAATTCACTTTCTCTTTAGCCATGGGATGAATATTGTTATTCACTTCAATTCTTCCTCAAGTGTTATCTGTGTGTGACTTGCATCAGCATCACTTGGGATGATTATTAGATTCTAGCACAAATTTACAGAATCAAAAACATAGGGATCTGAATTTTAAACACATTTCCAAACAAATGGGTGATTCTTATTTAACCTAACATTTAAAAATCATGATCATCTGAGTTATTCTGTATTGCCTCTCCCGTTTCACTAGCTTCTCAAAGAGAAGGGCACCATTCTTATACCAGTCTGGGTCCCTTCTCTGAGTCCCGAGTCTTTCTCAAACTGAGGCAAATTCCCTTGTTGATCCATGAATTTTTCCCCTCATAACCAGATGTAGAAACCAAACATCTCAAAAGAATACTGTGTTGGCTAAATTTTATATATTGATTTGGCTAGGCTATGGTGCCCAGTTGTTTGGTTAAACATTAGTCTAGATGTTGCTCTGAAGGTATTTTGTAGATGTAATTAACATCTATAATCATTGACTTTAAGTAAAGGAGATTGCTCTTGATAATGTGAGTGGACTTCCTCCAATCAGCTGCCTTAAGACCCCAAACTGACATTTCCCAGGGAAGAAGGAATTCTGTTGCAAGACTATGATATAGAAATCCTGCCTGAGTTTCCAGCCTGCTGGTCTGTCCTTCAGATTTCAAATTTCAGAGTAGCTAACTCTCACAAATGTGTAAGGCAATCCCTTAAAATCTCCTTATATAAAGTCTATAAATAATCTCTATTAATATCTATCTATCTATCTATCTATCTATCTATCTATCTATCTATCTATCTATCATCCTTCCTATCAGTTCTGTTTCTTTAAAGAACCCAGACAGGTACAAGTAGCTCCAGATGCTACGTGACTCTCACGTTCAGGGGCTAACATTCTCAGGACGTCCTTAGTAGCTCCCCCACTGTGTGTTTATGTAGTCAATAGTACTAACGTCTGTCTTCCATCTTATGTTACTGGTTGCCTCTCCATACCTGGTCTCTAGGATAAGGCCTTATACTGAACAACTAAATCCTACTTCTCTACCATTCAGCTCATCGAATTCCTAATTATTGTTTGCTTCTTGTATTTCCTGATTCTGAACTGCATTTAGTGGACTATGAATACCAAAGCTATACATGTAGGATGCAGCATTATTTACATGGCCCTATCTTTGCAATCAGAGCAGTGTCCCTAGGACCCAACTTGTTTTAGAGTATAGGTATCATTTTGGATCCTCTTTGTCCCTCTGCCCTTTCCTCTTGCCTTTTCCTAATTTTCCAAGCAGATCATCATGCCCTGTGTCTACATATCGATTTGGCAACATAAATATCATTAGCGTGTCACAAAAATAATGCTTTGTTATCTTGCTCTCTGCCAAATTTTTGTGTCAAGCTTGAAAAGTGTAAATGTAAGGAGAGGAGAAAACATTTTACCATCTTAGCAATTAGCCTCAGAATTTCTCTCATGGTGAGAAGGGTTTTTGAGTAAAAAGCTCCCATGCAATAAATTTTTTTGTTGTTGCAAGAGTGTGGCAGTTGCCAAGGCCATGTATTATAGTTGGAGGTAGTATGCTATAGTGGAGAGGTTCTAGAATCAGACTGTATCAGCCCTACTACTTATTAGCTGTGTGAAATTGGAAAAATTACTATACCTTTTGGTTCCTCATCTATAAAAAGGATGATGATATTAATAGCTACTTCCTAGGATTTTTGTGAGGAATAACTGTAGTAATACATGTAAAACACATTGCACAGTGTCTGAAATATATGAAGTTCCTCAATAAATGTTAGCTGTTACTATTTTCATCGTCAGAAGAGGGAAAGCTCCCCTGCATGGGACATGGAGAAAGAGAAAGGGAGAGGAGGGCAGGGGCTCAAGAAAGTTGGGGCAAACCTGGGACTGTATTACAACAGTAAGAGGGCAGAAAGGCATTTAAAAACAGTTCCAATTGAATATTCCATAGGAAATTGGGGCGCCTGGGTGGCTCAGTTGGTTAAGCGTCTGCCTCCGGCTCAGGTCATGATCTCAGTGAGATGGAGCCCCACATTGGGCTTCCTGTTCAGCGGGGAGTCTACTTCTCCCTCTCCCTCTTCCCCTCACCCCCACTCACGTTCTCTCTCGCTCTCTCTCTCAAATAAATAAATTTACAGAAATCTTTAAAAAAAATAATATTCCACAGGAAATTATTTGAATTGCTGAGATATAAGCCTATTTCCCTTCCTCCTTTCCAAAGTCAGTAAAGTCTACCAAAGTCACGAATCTGCCACACCATTAGTGGGTGTGTACATCGGAGACGGGGTAGAGTTTTATGTCCTGGTTAAAGTTATGCATTATAGAGATAGTATACATGGCAGCAAGAACCAAGGTGGCAAAGATTCTGAGAACCTGAGCCCCTCACCAATTTGTTGGCATTTTTGGGAGTTCTATGTTTTGTAAACCAGATCAAGACAAAGTTTGCTCAGGTAGAAAGCATGGGCAATCCCTAGCTGATATTTGGGTTAAATGAGTAATTTTTTCTTCTCCTATTTTTTGGAGAAATGGGAGATGTTCACTGTAGTGTTCTACACTGCTTATTCTTTGAAGGGGGTCATATGTATGCAAAGACTAACACTGTCATGTCAGTTACTTTTTAGTGAAAAAGTAATTTCAATCTTTACTTGCACCTGTAGAACAAAAAAGGGGATCAAATTTATATTCCCAAACTATGCTGTCTAAAATACACCTTACTCATCCTGTAATTTCTTTGAGGGATCTTACCTAGGAACCTCCCCTAAGCTCCCCCAGATATCCAGGTCTTTTAATCCCTTTGTCCCCTCTCTCCCAGTTCTTTGTTATATGAATAAATGTAGCTAAGGACTCTCCTTCCCTCTCCCATTCTCATTCTTATATTTTTGCATCACAAAAGAACAGGTCTGACAAAGAAAGGGATCTCATCAGAAAGTAGGAAGGAAGAGAAACTAAATGGGCAATGACAAATTTGTCTTTAGTAGCGATAGGGAAAAAGAGGGGAAAACAGAAAACTAACATTACAAACCTTTTTTCCCCTACTATATCCAGGAAATCTGAAAGAAACAAAAAAAGACCATGTAGAATCCAATCTTCTGTGTCTCTTTTCTTGAGAGGGACAAATCATCATCCATTAACACATGTTAATGTTTAATTTTTGATAATGTAAGTTAATACTGAATGTATACATGTTTTACGCATTTACATAATGACAAACTAGAGTCACTGACATGCTAGGAAGGACAGCACAAGAAAAGGCAATTATAGGCTGATCTTCCTAATAAACATATCATACATGAGATTATGCTAGCTCATAAAATGATTTAGGGATTATAACCTGTATTCCTATTCTTTGGAAGACCTGAGTATTATTGGAACATTTATTCCTTGAATGTTTGGAAGTCTTCATTAGTGATATCATTTGGGCTTGGGGTTTTCAATGTGGAAAGATTTTTGATTTGGATTCAATTTCTTCGGGCGCCTGGGTGGCTCAGTTGGTTAAGCGACTGCCATCGGCTCAGGTCATGATCCTGGAGTCTCTGGATCGAGTCCCGCATCGGGCTCCCTGCTCAGCGGGGAGTCTGCTTCTCCCTCTGACCCTCCCCCCTCTCATGTGCTCTCTCATTCTCTCTCAAATAAATAAATCTTAAAAAAAAAAAAAAATTAAAAAAAAAAAGCAGAATTCCCTTTCTTTCATATCACTTTCTGCAAAATGTCTACTGCCTTTTACCAAGAGAATACCATGGTGGATTAAATAAAGATGAACACAAATTCACTGAAATCCCTCCTATCAAGAGTGGGGTCTAGTTCGCTTTGCTTTGAATCTGGGATGGCCAATGATAACATCAACAAAAAGTATATAAGATATGAGAGAAGGGGTCCTTTGGCCAGTTCTGGGCCTTGCTTTTAAAAGGAATTATAGTTTCTACCCTGAGCCACTGTAGAAAAAAATCTGACTCCTCATCAGAAGACATCCAATGGAGAGGCTCTGAGGGTATGAGAGATACAGAAGGTTTCCACTGAGCCCAGCCTTCCAGCCATCCCCATCAAAGTGCTAGGGAAATGAGTGAAGCCATCTAAAACTTACCAACCAGCCTAGAAGCTCACTGAATATCTCTGAGTAATTCTTGCTGATTCCACGTGGAGAAGAAGAGGTTGCCAGCCAAATCCTGCCTGAATTTCTGACCCACTAAATTGTGAGATATAATAAAATGGTTACTGTTTAGGCACTAAGTTTTGGGGGTAGTTTGTTTCACAGTAATAGATAACCAAACAACAAAAGACATTTTGCTTTATGTGTCGTAATTCTGTTGTCATTTTTAGTCTGCATTCTCTGATATGTGCTGCATCTTTGAGAAATTTTATGGACTGTCCTAGGTCTGTAGTGACATTCTGGTTTGAATAAAAACTGGTTTGAATAAAGCAGTAAAACTGTATCGACCTTCATAGTAAAATAATTGAGAAATATACATTTACTAGTTAGGGAGGAAATATATTGATAAAATAATTGCCCTAAATAAAATCATGCAGGTAGAAGACAATTGAGATGTGTTTATGGGGTAATACACCGGTTTTCCAGAATAGAAAATTTTTGAAATGAAGTTCTAGGAGAGAAAAATTAAAATTCTAGGTGAAGACCATACTTTTAATGTGGCATTTTTAAAGTTTGTTACATAGAGCCCTAGGTTATGGGATAGTTTTGGGGAAAAAAAAAAAAAAAAGTTTTGCAATGAAATATGTCTGAAAAAAACCCCCCACTAAAATGTCACTTAATATTTATTAAACCAATGAAACCTGTGTTAATGTTTAATAGTTTTATACTCTTGAGGACTTGGACTATCCTTCAATATGCTTATGCAATTGTAAATCTCTAAGAGGCATAGAGGGTGAAAGACTAGGCAGGGTTCCTAAGTATTTAGTATTTACAACCTCCTCTCTTGATTGTTCATCAAGGAATTACTTGTGTTCCACAGAACACCCTTTGGGAAATGTTTTAAATCTGTTGGATTCTTTTTTTTTTTTTTTAAGATTTTATTTATTTATTTGTCAAAGAGACAGAGAGAGAACACAAGCAGGGGAAATGGCAGGCAGAAGGAGAAACAGGCTCCCCGCTGAGCAAGGAGCCTGATGTGGGACTCGATCCCAGGACCCTGGGATCATGACCTGACGCTTAATGGACTGAGCCACCCAGGCGCCCCTAAATCTGTTGGATTCTGATATAGGCTACAAAAATGATTAAATTCTGGTTCCAGTAATAGCCAAGGATCTGGTATTGGAATAATCATCCTGCTTGTAACAATTGTAAACTGTGGATTAAGTTTAAAAAAAAAAAAAAAGAAGGCATGAGGTTTCACCAAAGGCAGGAAAACATACTAAAAGCAACTTAATCCTTGAAAGAAGAGAACTGCACTGCGAGTGAGATTCCACATTGATATAGACTTTTCCTAGAGGACCCTTCCTAGACTAGGCAGTGCTGGGTAGCTTGAATAAAGAGACACAGAAGTATCGGCTTGTGGTGTCACAGTATGGAGTTTGGGGCCCTCCAAGTAGCTCAAAATTGGAAGAGTACTCCACAGTGTGGAGTCTATATTTAACCTAAGTCTGTATATAATCTCTCCTCCAATCTTAGGTTAATCCCTGAACGAGGCATGCACGAGGAAGACTCTAAGCAGCCTGTTGGATATCAAGCCTGAAAAGCTAAGTAGATGAGCAGAGATTTCAGCTGCTGCTCACCACAAGGAAGAATTTGGAATTTGAGTCCCACCAAGTTAACTTTACGCTAGAACAAAATCAAATATCTTCTCAAATGAAGATGACAAAAGTCAGTGTCCACAATGTGTTATCCACAATGTCTAGTATATGATTTTTCTAGCTGTGCAAAAAACAGGAAAATATGACCTATAGTCCAGGAAAAAAAAATGCAGAAAAAAGAAACCAATCCTGAGATAGCACAAATGATTTAGTTACAAGTTTAATCTGTTGATTAGACAACATTATTGTATCCTTGTCAATCTACTGATATTGATCATTGTACTGTACTCATGTAAAATAAGTATTTAAAGGTAAATAGGTGTCATTTATGCAACTTATTCTTACACATTTCAGAAAATAATTCCATCAATATCTATAGAGAAAGAAATAAGAATAAAGCAAAAGTGATAAAATGCTAACATTTAGGGAATCTGGTAAATACCAATCTGGTATTGGAGAATTCTTTGTATTATTATTGTTTTTTCTCTTACTCTTTTTAAGATTTTATTTATTTATTTGAGAGAGAGAGAACATGGCAGAGAGAGAGAGAGAGAGATCGCGAGCAGGGGGAGGGGCAGAGGGAGAAGCAGACTTCCTGCTGAGCAGGGACCCCGATGGGGAACTCGATTGCAGGACTCCAGGATCACCACCCGAGCGGAAGGCATATGCCCAACCAACTGAGCCACCCAGGCACCCTGTTTTTTCTGTTATTCTTAAATTATGTCATTTCTCAAAAATTAAAAAAGAAAACGTGATATGCCACTATAGACAGATAGAGCTAAGGAGATGATTGAAGTAGATGAGTGTGTGCCACGAAAAAAAAATAAAGAGAATATTGAATGTCAGCGAGGGTGCCACCAAAGGGCCAATCTTACACAATGCTAGAGGGAGTAGAAGTTGGGGAAACCCTCTGAAACATCTGGTGATTTATATTAAAAGACTTTGACAATGGGCATCCCATTTTATTCAGTAATTTCCATTCTGAAAATCTCTCCTAAGAAAATAATATAAAATGTGGAAACAGCTTTTTGTACAAAATATGTCCAATCCAGCATTATTCATAAGGCTAAAAAGTATAAGGAGTCTAAACATCTTTTAAAAATTAGATGGTCACATATATTACAGTAAAGCCTTATGGTTGGATATTATACGATAATAAATATAATGATGAAGATGGTAGCTGACATATGCTGACATATAGTTACTGTGTATTGTGAGCTCTACTAAATCTTTTCTATGCCTTATCTCCTGTAATTGTCACAATGTCCTTCAAATTGACATTCATGAATAGTTTATACTACTATAAGAAACATTATATGATGTTAAATGTACAATTCAGGATACACAGTTTTACACAGTCTAATTAGAAACAACTTAAAAAATAATTCTATGGGGGCACCTGGGTGGCTCAGTCGTTAAGTGTCTGCCTTCGGCTCAGGTCATGATCCCAGGATCCTGGGATTGAGCCCCACATTGGTCTCCTTGCTCAGCAGGGAGCCTGCTTCTCCCTCTCCCACTCCCCCTGCTTGTGTTGCTGCTCTCACTCTCTCTCTGTCAAATAAATAAAATCTTAAAAAAAAAAAAAAATTTCTATGGAATAAAGTCCATAAGGAAAATTACCAAAAGGGTAATACGAACTGTCTTCAGATGTTGAGATAATGGATGTACTTTGTTCCTTTTATTTTGCTCTATTTTTCAAATTGTAGGTAATAGTTATGTGTTAATTTTGTAATAAAATATGAGAAGAAATAAAAGAAAAAGTTATAGTAAAAATTATTTTAGCAGAAGTCTAGATAGTTTTCATTTAAAATACCACAAAGGTGAAAATATTGTTGCAAGTGTCAGGAGGTTAATTAAGAAATGTGTACATGATGTTCATATTTAATACAAATTGATTTCTTAAGACAAGAGTTATTAGATATTTTCATGACAACACCAACATACATTACAACATCTGTCAGAGAATATTTAATGCTTAAGGTAAGCTTAAAGTTAAATAGTAGGTTTTCTCTGTATCTCCACTGTATTGTAGACAATATAAGCATATAATTTAAAAAATTTGTTTCTGATAAAAAGTAAATGTGAATTATATAAGTTATATATAATATGGATATATAATTGTGAATTGTACAAATGTGATATAAAAATTACATCTCAGGAATTTCAAAGAAGAATACACTATTTTTTGGACTTATAAGTTAGCAGTTTATTTTTTAAGAAATAATAATAAAAAAATCTACATGATGCTTAACTAATTGAGCCACCCAGGTGCCCCAAAGGTGTTTTTTTAATAATAGTTATGTAGTCCTAATTTCCATAATAACTAACCAAAATTTTGATTTTGTAAGGAGAAGCTTACTATTATAAATAAGCTTCCATTCTTGGAATTTTGTTAATACTGTCACTGAACAAATTCTATTTTATGTAGTTATGTCAAGTATTTGTGTTTTAAAGATGAGCTCAAATGTAATTTTTGGCATTAAATTGATGTTTCAGAGTGGGCACAGTGATGAGTCATAGTTTCTGAATAAACTTAACTTCATACTTTCATTTTGGCAAACAAGTGGTTGTAAGTTCACGATTATGTGAATAGACTCCCATTCTGTTGAAGTGCAAAGAGAATACTGAAGAAAAACTCTGTCTAATTTACAGATGTCATATTTTAAATTTTTTTTTTTTTAAGATTTTATTTATTTGCGAGAGAGACAATGAGAGAGAGCATGAGAGGGAGGAGGGTCAGAGGGAGAAGCGAGACCCCCTGCTGAGCAGGGAGCCTGATGCAGGACTCGATCCCAGGACCCTGAGATCATGACCTGAGCCGAAGGCAGATGCCACCCAGGCACCCTACAGATGTCATATTTTATACGTATTGAATATATGCCAAAACCCCATTAAGGCTGTATGAATAACAGATTCTTCTGACTTACACATTGCTAAAATACACACGAATCTATCAACAGCCCTTGCCCCCTTTCCCTGCCCCAATCCACTCTTACTGAAAGGGTTGTGTTAAAGTGGCTACTGTTTCCTAAATGAGATAGTTATATTATAGAAGAATGAAATTGGTTGTTGTTCAGTTCTCTATTAAGAATAAGGACTTGAGGCCATAATCGAAGTGAATTAATGCTGTTATTACCGTGGAGCTTGTATTATGTCTTATTATATGTGAGTGAAGGGAGTGAGGGGCGTGGGAAGCAATGCCTTTCACGAAATCATGAAAGTATAACATTACAATATATAAAAAAGGAATAGGCTGAAGGGCAAAAAAAAAAAAAGAAGATTCATCCACTTACACTATTTACTAAAGCTGACAATCTGTAAGGGTATCAGCATCAGTATGTACAATTACTTAACTATTTCCACTGAACAGTAAAACTGTTCTTCCCCTAGGAAGGCTTAGAGCAAGGTGTTTGGGGAAGGGGGTGGGGAAAAAAGACAAAGGAGCTTATCCTGAATCATTAGTTATAATGAACAGGTACTAAGAAGCAGACACTGCCCGGAACATAAATTACAATCTAAATGAGATATTCGTATTTACATAAGCAGTTCCTCAGGCACTCTTAGCTAAGTTCATGGGAAGAAAGTCTTCCAAATGCCATTCATACCACCAGGGATAATTGCAGGACTAGAAGCATCCATGCCATTGCCAGGGAACCATGGAATGGGGTTTTAATTTTCAGTTTGACTTACATGCTGTTGTCATATCATAGAGACTACAGTTGCAGTTTTACAGCATGGTTTTTCTTGGCTTATTTTAGAATCACAGAAAGAGTAAGCTTGCAAATCTTTTAATAAGGCAATTACATTCAGACAAAGATTAGATCTCAGTGGCACAATAGATTTTTGCTATATTATTCAGTATCTTTTTGATATTCCACTGTCACTAGACAACGCTGTGAATAGTAATGTGACAAGTCTATTCAGAAGACAACAATGAGGGTTTCCTTAATTGTGTTCACTTGTATGCCATACAAACCCTCACTTAATTTTTTTTCCTGTTTTGAAAAAGCAGAAAGAAAATATCATTTAGAGTCACAAAACCCACTGTTGAATCTATCTTTGAAATCTACATTTTATATTTGTAAAATGAAAATGTTGAGATAGTCAATCATTTAATTTTTATTTGGTAAAAATATCTTATGATTCAAAATGTCAGTCTTAATATAGGAATGAATTACTTGATATGAAAAAGAACAAAAATCCATGAGAATCTAAAGAATTATTTAAAATATTTACTTTGGATGATGGGATCGGGATTTGGAAAGTCTCCCTGTGGGTTTCTAATGGTTGCTAATAAGAAGAAACTTAAGGCAAATATTTGCTTTATGTATTTTCTTCAAGGCTTAACCTTCCTCCCTACACTTACCATTCTTTTAAAAACTTATGGTGGAAATGTAAGAGAGACAGTCATTTTTGGAATATCAAATTTTACATTAATATATTAGTTTACTTGGGAGAAGGAAATCTTGTTCATATGATCTAGCATTTTGTTAATTTTATAAATTAATAAGTTAATTTTTAAAAGATAGTGGCACTTACCTTCATTGTCCCAGGTTGAGACTGTGTAGCTAAAGCATCACTGAATTTATGGAACACTGTTTGAAAAGAATGAGTTTGTAGAAGCAGTTATCCTTAAAGTTTAATTTGAGCAGGAAAAATGGAGACTGTTAGGTGGTGGACAAAGTGATCAGTTCTAATCTGAATCTGAACTAAGTAATGTTTTTACATCTTGGTTTCACTTAATCTTTTTGTACCTGTTTCCTTAGAAGTAAAAGAGAGGAATTACCTCATCTGAGGATAGAATGGAAAACTGATGAGAAAATGTCTGTAATTGTAAAAGCACTACACAAAGGCTACACAATATTAGAAAAGCTATAGAAGATCCAGGAAGGTTCCATAATCATAAATATGAGAGCTTTGCATACTCAATCATGGAAAGAAGTAGAAATATGCTTAAGACCGTATGCCAGTGGTTACCCTCAAAGAGGTTTCCAGGTGAAAATAAGCCAATGGTTCTAAATAATATCTTATAATATCTTAGAAATAATTGCTAAATAATATGATGAAATAGACCCTTATTAATTTTTCAAAATATTTTGAGCAACAGTTACTATTTTTATATACTTAAAAAGTCAATTTGATATTATCGTTGGGAGTGATGGATGGAGTTAGAACTTTCTGCTTACTGAAAAGCATTGCAAGGCATTTTGGTGTCTTTGCATAAAAATTAAAGAGAATACTTGGAGTCAATGTAATAAGTGAGAACTGAATAAACTTTTTCTAGTTAATTGAGATGTTTTCACAAGCACTAGTTGTAATGATTAGACAAACTGGGAGCTATTATATTTTGATATTGCTACATAAACCTTTATTTCTGTGCATTTACCAACAACTTACCATTGGAATGAAATTGGCCAATAGAGATCTGACCATAATACTCTATTTGTATCTGGTGCTTCCAAGAAATATAAAGAAAATAGTACAAGTACTTAATGATTAATATTTTGAGCAAATTAATATTCATATTCCTGCTACAAAGTCCAAGGAATTATTGTTAGATTCTTTTAAAGTTAATTTTCTCCTCTAGCAATGCATTTTAAGTCATCAAAACCAGTCCCTCACAAGGCATAAGTTTATCTTGCTGGCATCCTTTAATCTACAGATTTGTCATGGACATTAAAATCCCACACAAAATGTTGGATATTTACTGTAGAAAATCTTAAATGTAATTTTTCAGCATTACATTCTATCTCTATGGATTCGAATGAATGAATAAATTCTTTATTGACTTTGGCTCAAATGGCAAGGCTACGTGACCCAAGGAATAACCAAATGTTGGCAGAACAAAAGTGAAAAATCAATAGCAATTGATTATTTAAACTCAGAATTTCAGGGTACTCAGGCAGGATTTATTCTAAGCCAAGCCCCAGTAGGAGCACTCTTTGAATCTATTTGATTTGTAAACTGTCTCCAATACTTCATCCTATGCAGTTAATTTGCAATCAGAATTGCTATTTGAAATGTAGGTATCTGATTTGTTGATGAATCTTATATAGTTCCTGCAATTTGGGTTTGGTTTTTGGTTTTTTTTTTGCTCATGTATATTAGTGTCCACCTACTTCACACTATTTTTATCCTTTTGAATTCTGAACCTCCTCTTCAGACTTCTTTTTCTTTATGCTATTTTATTTCAGGGGCTGCTAGAAAAGCCCCAGGACTTAGTACTCCTGTGGTGTTGTCATATTGAGTGGTGGAGGAGGGGAGTTACCCATCTGATCTCAGCCAAACGAGGCTGGGACATCATTCAATTGAAAGCCAAGAGGGACTCAGTTGGAAAGCACCACACCATGCTTTTTGTATATTGCACCTGCCTCTTGGGGGTCATGCTCAAAGTGGCAGCACTTTTCAGAAAGAGAAAAGCTGGCAGATGTTGGAGGTGATTAAAGGGATGATTAAAAACTGGCACATTCTCTCCATGAAAGTGTGTCTGTGTTTATTCTACTACACTTAGAACTTGGCAGATCTTGGAGATATGGTTAGATGGGGAAAACTCTGGCAGGACCACTATTACTTACAAAGAGTTTATTTTCCAAGATATTCGGATCAAATACTGAGCTATTCAATTTGCCAACAAAATACATAATGTCATAAATTTAATTTTTGTGTGAACTGAGCAGAATACAATGAAATCATTTTCAAAAAATAGTTGGTGAATATTACAAACACTAAGTCTTAAAACTAGAGATGTTGAATTCTGTGATACCATTAAGCAATATGTTTATGAAAATTTAGGTTTCACATGGACACTTGGTTTTGTGTATAAATAATTTAAAATTGAAGTGTCCACATAAAATATCTGGGCTTGTTGTAATCATGATTACACTTCTTTTTTTTAGAGAAATCTGCTGTTAATACTATCTTAATCACTTATTTGATTATAACAATAAAGTCAACCATTTTTATGTATTCAGTATAGTCACTGTAGAACCTTTCAGCCCATTTATCCAGGAGACACTTTGTTAAGGCAAATGTTAACCAAGTTGTGTGGTAAATGGTTTATCAGAATGATTAATCAATAGCTAGTGTTAGGTTTTCAATGATTATTGTGAGTATAGGGACACTTAAATTGTTAGCAGACTCTATGTGAACTTATGAATTGCTAAAAAGTAAATTAGAAGTTGATTACTCACTCTATAAATAGCTCAAAGGAGCAAGAATATCATAAATATGGACTGGTAATTACAGAGTAGGAAGTGATCTTAGAATTCAACCTCCTTCCTATTTTGAATCCTTTATTGAACTTTCTTGATGAATGGTCATTTAATCTCTTTGTTACCAGTCACATTTTCTGCCATCCCCAACCATGAAACTCATTGAATTTCTTTTTGTTGCCTACACATTTCTGTGCCTCTGACCATGCTGTTTCTGCTGTATGGACTTCTTTCCTCCCCTGCAACTTCCAAAATGTTACTTGTCTGGCAATACGAAATGTGACCTTCTCTGTGAAGGACCTTCCCCAATTCTGCCAAGGGAGCTAGAAACATCTTTTGTTCCCTACTGCTACTATGGCATTTATCATACTGTATTACTATTGTAACACACATACAAACACACACAATTGTAACTCTCACTGTACATTCTTGTGAGCAGGAACAGTTAAATTCATCTATATATTTTTACGACCTAGCAAACCCTCTCAATAAATGTTATATTCAGAATGAATATCTGAGTGAATGAATAATTTTAATTGGATCACAAAAAGCAGCCATACAACTATATAAGCAAGAACTGAAAATTAAAAATCTAAGCTCATAAGACAAAAAATAAGTACTGACACATGTGAGCTGTTGCTGAAACAACCAGAATCCTCTAATTTTCTCTTTATTTTTTTTTAAAGATAGATATTGGTCAATGGTAGTCTCAGTTCACTGAATGTGGTCAACCAAGTATTATGAAGCTACAAGTTTTCACTTTGCCCTAGAAGCATCACAAAGTGGTCAGGAAACAAATGTTAATCTGCCTATGTCCTGTAGCATGCTGTTGAAATTCATGTCTTTTTTCATGTCTATCAGCAAATGATAAAATGTTTAAATAACAAAACTTGAATTTTGGGCAAGCATCCCTTGTTTGCCATTATTCTAGTTTTTTGGGTTTTTTTTAAAGATTTTATTTATTTGTCAGAGAGAGAGCACACATGTGCACAAGCAGGGAGAGCAGGAGAGGGAGAAGCAGGCACCCTGCTGAGCAGGGAGCCCGATGCGGGGCTCAATCCCAAGACCCTGAGATCATTACCTGAGCTGAAGTCAGACACTCAACTGACTGAGCCACCCAGGTGTCCCTATTGTCCCATTTTGATAACAAGCATAAGACTTTGCTAAAGTCAATAAATTATTATCTTTCCCAACATAACTCTATAAACAGGGCTAAGGTTAATACATTTGCTAAATTTCTTTAATTGTGAAGCTATTGGAATCTGTTCATTTTGTAGCTGTCATTTTATTTTTTAATTTTTAATTATTTTTTTAGAAAGGTGGGGGTGGGGCAAAGGGAGAGAGAGAATCTTAAGCAGTCTCCACACCTGATGGGGGGCCAACATGGGGCTCGATCTCACAACCCTGAGATCATGACCTGAGCCGAAATCAAGAGTCGGAGGCTCAACTGACTGAGCCACCCATTTGCCCCTGTGGCTGTCATTTAAAAATGAGTGCACACAGAAGCACAAAAGATGGCTTGGGATGATTTACATATTCAAGGAAAGGATATTAGGAAAATAAAAATTATTAATCTGAGTTATATTTACACTTTCTAATTATTTCCATAATTAGAGGGGATTTTCTTAAAGTTATTATAGCTGTTATGGTTTTTCATGCATTTTTAACTTTGAGCATTATGTTTATAAGTAATGTTCTAACTTGGTTAATATTTTCACAGAATGCAGTTCTTGGTTATTTTCACAGAACGCAGCTTCTCAAGTAATGTTTCAAAATATAGCATTACCCATTCAAGAATTTCAAACAGGACAGTGATAAATTTGCTGTTATTCAGTTTCTCCTTTAGACAGCACTCATTTATAAGTTCTGTTCTTAGATATCTAAGTATACATTCATATATTTATATTATATATTTATATAAATTCAAACAATAAATTCTTCCAGGTACATTAAAGTAGAAATTATTATGTAATGAATCTCGGGTATGATTGAAAGGAAAAAGTAACTAAACTAAGAGAAAGCATCTTTAGGAGTTTTTTTTTTTTTTAATAATCTTTATCTCAAGAAAATATGAATAAGACTGTCTTCATCACTAAAATGTAAAATTAAAAAAAATATATATATAAGATTTTATTTATTTATTTGACAGAGAGAGACACAGTGAGAGCGGGAACACAAGCGGCGGGGGGGGGAAAGCAGGCTTCCTGCTGAGCAGGGATCCTGATGTGGGGCTCGATCCCAGGACCCTGGGATCATGACCTGAGCCGAAGGCAGACACTTAATGACTGAGCCACCCAGGTGCCCCAAAATTTTTAAAAATATTAATGGGTATAATAACTAAATGTAATTTAGAATTCTAAGGCGTGAAAGAATAGCTAACAAAATAATGAAACCAAATTTTAATAAAATATAAATCAGCAAATAGGAAGTAACAGAGTGAAAAAGAGTTTCCAGGAATATCTGGAAAATCACTCACATACACAAATATATGAAGTTTCATAGAAGACATTGGAGAGCTAGTGCTAGTTGAATAAAAATTTTAAAACCCTGAAAAACTGGTTATGTCTAAGAATTTTATCAAAGTAGTGTGACTTGAAGGGATTAGGATCAGAAAGTCAAACCAAAAAGGTACGTGAAATTAATAATTGACAAGATGTCAATGACTGAGCCACCCAGGCGCCCCGCGTCTACTTTTTTTTAAAAGAATGTGTGCAGTGAGCTCAACTTTCTCCTAAAAGTTTTTACTAAAATAAAAAGAGAAAAATATTACATGGAAGTTATACCTTATATGTATATATTCATTTTTTCAATAATTATTTATTAAGTATCTATTTCTTCCTGACACTGTTCATGGCCTTGGGGATAAAGCAGGGGCTTAAACAAGCAGCAGTTTTTCTAATGGTGCTTCCTGTAGTATTCTCATGTCGGAAGACAGACAATAATCAAATAAATAAATCTGTAATGTATCAGAGTGTGAAAAGTGTTATGAAGAAAAAGCATCATAGCACAGACGTGCTATCTTAGGATGGTCAGAATAAACCTCTTTCATGGGGTGAAATTTAAGCTATGATTATTTTATCTGAGTCCTACAAAAACCAAAGCAAGATAGAGATGTTTTATTTGCATTCTTAATCTTGTGGTGACTAAAGTTGAGAGAGGCCAAGTGAGTTGTTTACCTGTCTAGTAAAATGAGGTGTTAACACTGAATCCAAGTCACATATTGTTACTTCAGTAACAAATGTTATTGGTGCTTATCAGGCAAGTGACCTTGCGAAAGTTACTTATCTTCTCTAAGACTCAGTTACCTAATAATTAAAATGGGTATAATAATAGCTATGACCTCATAGAGTTGTGAGAATTATAAAATAATTGTATTGTCTTTTTAAAAAATTTAAATTCAATTAATTAACGTATAGTGTATTGTTAGTTTCAGAGGTAGAGTTCAGTGATTCATCAGTCTTATATAATACCCAGTGCTCATTATATCACGTGCCCTCTTTAATGTCCATCACTCAGTTACCCCATCCTGTATTAAGTCTTAACACAAGGTTTGGCACATGCACCTAACAATCCTTGACCCTAGATCCGGGGTCAGCAAACCATGATCCTCAGGCCAAATCTTATCTACTGCCTATTTTTGTAAGGCATATAAACTAAGAATGGGTTTTACATATTATTTATTTTAATTTTATTTTTGGGGGGAGGTTACGTTTTAAATGGTTGAAAAATATCAAAAGAGCATTATATGAAATTCAAATGTTATTGCTTATAGATAAAGTTTTATTGGAACACGACCATTCTCATTCGTTTCTATTTGGTCTGTGGCTGTTCATGCTGCAACAGCAGAGTTGAGGAGTTATAACAGAGACCATATGCCCTGTATACCTGAAAATTTATAGTCTGGCCTTTTACAGAAAAACTTGCTGACCCCTGCTCCAAATAAAAGTGCTCAGCTTTATGGCCCAAGCTACATTTCAACTTTTTGATACTAGAAACCACTAGCTATCACATCTGATTGTTAGGGCTCCAGACCAGGAATCATTCCACATTCTTCTTTTTCGCTAACCTTCCTACTTCCAACCTACTAACAAATTTTGTCAGGTCCATGGCCAGATAATGTCATGAATCCAGTCATTCCTCTCTTTAACCATTACCACTTGAGAGACTGAATATACAAACAGACAATGGTCAGACCACATATAAAATTAGAACTCTGACCTACAACCTAAAGCAACCTGCCTGGGAACTTACCCCCTTACCTACAATAAACAGCCCAGGAAGACAGCCTGCTACAAGTTAGTCTTGCAGGAAGCCAGACTGCTATCGCTAGAAACAATCCTGGAAGATAAGCAATAACTTCTGTAACAATGAGCCTCAAATGGCCAGGACTTTGTTGACAACTGAGAGCTTCCCTAATTTTTGTTTCTGATTTCATTGTAGGACTAATCAGGAATGCCAAATACACACCAATCACACAGGATGACTTGTTTCTCCCTAGCCTGCCTGTAGCTTCCCCATGCCAACAGCTTTCAATCAAAGCATACCTGAGGCCTCCCCCCACCCCCTTATAAATAAAGCTTTCCTAACCCTCTGTCTGCCTTCAAGTCTCTGCCAGAATGAAAGTGATGATGGCTGATTCCCTTGTTACAGCAAGCTCTGAGGCGGTAGCCTTTACTTTACTCACTTGGTCAGTTTTAGAACAATACAGAAGCCACACTATAGAAGCTAGTAAAAAGGGCTTTTCTGTCCCTGGTCCTTTGGCTTTCTTTCTTGCCTCCTTATACTTTGCACCCAGCAGTCAAACGGTCCTTTTGAAAAGTTAAATCTGATCATCTCAAGCCTGAGTTTAAAACCCTATCACTGTACTTAGAATAAAATCCAAATACCTATCTAGGCCTAAATGTCTTATAGAGTGCTTCCCACCTACTTTTTAAAAAATTTCATTTCTTGATTTTCTCCCCTTTATTCACTTTGTTTTAGGTGTACTGTCTTAGTTTTGTTCCTTCAACTTATCAAAGCTCCATTGTGCCTTAAGTCC
Organism: Leptonychotes weddellii; assembly: GCF_054177405.1. Lineage (NCBI taxonomy): Eukaryota > Metazoa > Chordata > Mammalia > Carnivora > Phocidae > Leptonychotes > Leptonychotes weddellii. The sequence goes on from NC_138382.1 coordinate 39,953,222, forward strand.
TTTGCATTTTTTTTTTTTTAAGATTTTTTTATTTATTTATTTGACAGAGAGAGATAGCGAGAGCAGGAACACAAGCAGGGGGAGTGGGAGAGGGAGAAGCAGGCTTCCTGCCGAGCAGGGAGCCCGACGTGGGACTCGATCCCAGGACCCTGGGATCATGACCTGAGCCGAAGGCAGACGCTTAACGACTGAGCCACCCAGGCGCCCAAGTCCTTTGCATTTATCTCCCAAATCTTGCAAGGCTAAACCCTTGCATTTTCAACTCTGCAAAGAGATCTTTCCTACCACCCAGTCTAAAGTAGTTTCTCCCATCCCAAACCCACCCCTTAACTTCTCTATTACTATATTTTATTTTTCTAAAAGTACTCAGCAGCATCTGAAAGTATCTTGTTTGTTTATTTTATACCTGTTTATTATCAGTTTCTTTCCCACTCGACTAAATACTCTTTTGGAGTATAATCTCGATCTGATATCTTGTGATAGAGTATAAAAATAATATTTTTTCTCTATCTACATGGATTTGCTGTTCTATCTCTCAATTTGCAATGTATTCTAAATGGGTAAGAGGTGGTTTGATGGACTCTGCTCAAAATCCCTAGCAACATATATAGAGTTTTAACATATACAGAGTTCTTTTTTTCCCTGAAGAGAAGACAATACTCTATATATCTTAGTTGACCTTTTTCTCTTCATCCTACCTTGCTTATACATATTGGCTCCCTTATCTTTTTTTTTAAGATTTTATTTATTTATTTGACAGAGAGAGAGAGAGAGAGCACAACCAGAGTGAGAGGCAGACAGAGGGAGAAGCAGGCTCCCCACCGAGCAAGGAGCTGGATGTGGGATTCCATCCCAAGACCCTGAGATCATGACTGGAGCAGAAGGCAGATGCTTAACCGTCTGAGCCACCCAGTCACCCCACCCTTATTCTTTTAATAACTCATGTATTATTTAACTATTACCATTGGGATGGATGTTTCTAATATTTTATTATTGCAATGATGCAATAAACATTTTGTTCTTTTGTTCATTTATGCAGGTATTTCTGCAGAATAGTATTAAGTGTGAATGTTGTCTCAAAAAGTATGCCTGTTTTAAATCTGACAGATATTGCCAAATTGCTTGCTAAAGAGTTGTGCAAATTGGTATGCTTCTTAATAGCACCTGTTTCCCTGTATCTTTTTTTTTTTTTTCTGTTTCCCTATATCTTAACTAACTGGATATTGTCGAATTTTTCATTTAAGTCAGTCTGATATGTGAAACACGGTATTACATTACCCTTTCCAATTTTTTCATTCAAAATATGAGACTGAACATATTTACTTATATGTATCAGTCATTTGTATGGTTTTTCTAAATTGCCAGTTCATATCATTGCTTTTTTAAAAAATTGAATGGTCTTTTTCTTTTTGATTCTTGTGAACTATTTAAAAAATTCTGAAATTATTCCTTTTCTTCTTATATATTTTGTAAGTATTTCCAACTTGTCACTTATCTTTTTACTTTGCTTCTGGTATCTGATAGCCAAATCTATTAATTTTTTCTTTGTGGCTCTTAGATTTTGTTTTGTCAATGAAGAACTTCTCCAGTCAAAAATTATAAAAATATTTCTCTCTAGTTTCTTCCAGTAGTTCTATAGATTTTTAATGTTCAGATCATTCATCCATCTATAATTTTATCTAACTATAAGTGATCTAGATTAAATTTTCCCTTAGTAGATAGCCATCTATCTCAACATTATTTACTGAGTAGTCAATTTTCTACCACTGACTGGAAATGTTAATTTTACTTTATCCTAAATATCCATATATATGCATGGTTATTTCTTGATTTTTAATTCTTTCTCTTTGATGCAAAATTGAAGAATAGGATTAATACAAAAAGTACACAAATTGTAAGTGAAAAGCTTGATGTCTTTTATTTTTTTAAAAGATTTATTTATTTTGATAGAGAGAGGGTGGGTGTGGGGAGGAGGAGGGATGGGCAGAGGGAGAGGGAGAATCTCCAGCGGACTACACGCTGAGCACAGAGCCTGATGCTGGGCTAGATCCCACAACCCTGACATCATGACCTGAGCTAAAACCAAGAGTCTGATGCTGAACCTACTGAGCCACACAGGTGTCCCTTGATGACTTTTATAAAGCTTACACCATATAACCATGAGCTAGGTCAGAAAATAAAATTATCACTGTTTCAGAAACCTCTGTTTTCTAGGTAGTCAATCATATCTTCAAATACTGACAACCATGTCTTTTAAAAATACATCTTTCTTTTGCTCCTACTATATTAAGGTCTCCAGAAATGTTAAAAGCAAGGACCTCCTCATCTTTTTCCTGTTTTAAATAAGGAATGCCTTTGATCTTTTATTATTTAATGTGAGGCTTACTTCAGGTTCTTGGTAGATTCTCCCCAATAAAGTAACAGACTTATTTCTATTCCATGTTTATGAAGATTTGAAAAGACATACATAGGAATTAAATTTTTGTGAGGCAACAGGCAGATGTTCACTGACGTCCACAGCTGACGTTGTTCAGCCTGGCTGCTTGGATATCAGACTAGTTGGGATAAGGATGCTTCTACTTCAGGAGAAGAAAACTCACTGAAATGCAGCTTCCAGGGGCGCCTGGGTGGCTCAGTCAGTTAAGCGTCTGCCTTCGGCTCAGGTCATGGTCCCAGGGTCCTGGGATGGAGCCCCACATCAGGATCCCTGCTCAGCAGGAAGCCTGCTTCTCCCTCTCCCACTCCCCCTGCTTGTGCTCCCTCTCTCGCTGTCTCACTCTCTGTCAAATAAGTAAATGAAATCTTAAAAAAAAAAAAATGCAGCTTCTACCCCCTTGCCACCCCAGCTTCACAAGAGGAACTGCAGCATCCTACTGCCCCAAAGTCTTCTGTAAGACAGAGGGCTGACCTTCCCAGGTAATTCCTATCAATTGCTTTCACTCTAAATCCAGAGAACCTGATGCTAAGTAGCCTGAGTGTTCTCTCCACCCACAAGTTTGACTCTCCTTCTTGAATTATAAGGAAGAAATGAGGATGTGGAGGTGGTACAGGGGTGGGGGTTAAGGTGCCTCTCTGCTAGGATAGCCCACAAATCCTCTGGGTGAGCAGTGCCCTGGCTTGGTGACATGTTGGCAGGATTAGGGGTGTCTGTCTATGCCATCTCTTCTCTTGCTAACTACTGGAATAACTGTTTCCCCCTTCTCTCCACAAGTGCATTCCTTAACCCATGTTGTGTGACATTGTGGAATTCATCCTGAACTCTGTGGGTACAAATGGTGGCTCAGACTGGAACTACCAGGTGGGGAAATTATATAAAATGTTTTAGCATTTATCAAGATTGGCATTTTTTAAAGACAATCTGTTAATGATTTGAATTATATTAATAGATATTTTAATGTAGAACTTTTTTTCTTGTGAAAAACGCTAATGTGTTAGAATCCTATGCCTGATTTGCCAATATTTGTCATAAAAATTTCTATTCATGAGTAGAAGATATCTATAGTTTCTTTGCAAACAATAATGATTTTGATACAGTGTTGTATAAGCTTTTCATCTTTATTCCTATGCTCTGAATAAATTTAAATAACCTAGGTCTTATCTATTCTTTCTAGATTTGGTATAATTGACCAGTAAAACTGGGTCTTGTGCATTTTGGGGGAAGGGTAGGTATTGACTAGGCTTTCAATACATTTTTTTCATTATTGTTTAAGTTTCTTATCTCTTTTAAAATACAAATTCGGTAGCTTAAGCCTTTCTGGGAAATTTTCTGTAATTGTCCATTTCATCTAATTCCCCCCTAATGTCAACCTATTGGAATCAATCTTTATGTTATTGGCTTTATTTTAAAAAGTATCTCCCAATGTTCCTTTTCTTCTTCCTGATTTTATTCATCAGTATCTTTTTTAAAAAAGATTTTCTAAAGTTTTGGTTTCTGAAGAACTCATTTTTCTTTCTTTTTTTCTATTTTTAACTCATTAATTATTCTATTATCTTTATAAATATCAACTGCTTATT
>NC_138382.1:39957735-39982517 GCF_054177405.1 Leptonychotes weddellii
TCAACTGCTTATTATAAGTTGATTTTGTTATTCTAATTTGGCTTCCTGTATTAAATGCTTTGTTCATTTATTTTCAATTCTTTCTTGACAGCCAATAGATGCATTTAAGTCTATGATTTTTTTGCTAAGTGCTTCTTTGCTCATCACATAGATTTTGTCAGCAATTTCTTAAAGGTCTCTAAATTCATTTTTTATTTCCTTTTTAATATAAGTAATTTAGGTGGGTATTTTTAAATTTCAAAGACATAGATTTTATTTTAGCTGTTTTTCATCTCACATATTAAGCAACTTGCTTTTTGATTCATAATAAATTTCTACTTTTCTCCCAAGTCAGTACATTCAATAAGTTCTGTCTAATTTTCCTAAAAGTTGCACTGTATTATGTTTTATGGATGTATCATACTTTATTTAACCATTACCATATAGGTGGAAATGTAGATTCTTTAGAATTTTTGCTCTTGCAAAGAGTACTACAAAAACATCCTGTATCTCTGTGCATATGTGCAAGTATTTCTTCAGGAGAGCATCCTAGAATTGGAATCAGAGAGCCAAAACCTATATTTTAAATTAGATAGATATCTTCCAATTGGGCTCTAAAAAACTTCATTAATAAACATGCACAGTAATGCTGTTTTCCTTCATCCTCACCATCAGTAGATGTCAATATATATATTTGGTGCCAATATGATTTTAGTAAGAATAATGGTCCCCAAAGATGCCCATGTCCTCATTCTGACAACCTGGCAAGTTGTACTTTGCAAATGTGATTAAAGTTATGGATCTTGAGATGGGGAGATTATCTTCATTATCCCATCTGGGTGGGCCCAATATATTGCACAGTATCTTGAGAGTGGAAGAGGAAGGCGGGGAGGGAGTCAGAGAAATACAACATGAGGACTTGAATCACTGTCGCTGGCTTTAAAGGTGGAAGTAGGAAACCATGAGCTAAGGAATGTGGTAGCTTCCAGAAGATGGGGAAGACCTTCAGTAGTCAGAAAGAAAACCAGGACCTTAGTCCTATAATCACAAAGATGTGAATTCTGTAAACAACCTGAATAAACAGGACACATGGTTCCACAGAGCTTCTAGATAAGAAGGTTATACACCATTACCTGGATTTTAACCTGTGAGATTCATGTTTCAATAAAGGTTTCTATAAAATCTATAGAACTAAGATAATAAATTTATGTTGTTTTAAGCTACTAAGTTGTGATAATTTGTTATAGCAGAAATAAAAAATGAATATACTAATGCTTGTATTTTCCTTCCAACATTAGTAGTAAGGTCAAATATTTTGTTTTTTTATTTATAGTGTTAGTAAATCATGATTAGAAAATGTGGTCTAGGGACGCATTGGTGGCTCAGTTGGTTAAATGTCTGCCTTCAGCCCAGGTCATGATCCATCGGGCTCCTTTCTCAGTGGGGATCCTGCTTCTTCCTCTGCCTGCTGCTCCCCTGCTTGTGTGCTCTCTCTCTCTGACAAACAAATAAAATCTAAAAAAAAAAAAAAAGGAAATGTGGTCTAAGGTCTTATTTTTAAATTCTGTTAATATTTCTCTTGAGGACTAGAATGCTAGTGTGGTTGTATCTCTTGATTGGGCCCTGACTGATACCCAAATACATATAAATGTTCCATTTTTATTTGAAAATAATACATATTTACTTTTTATTTGGTATTAAATGATATATTGCTATGCAGATTTATTAAATCAAACTTAAACATTCAAATCTTTTATATCATTACTCTTTTTTTTTACTATTTGTTTTCCATTCATTCCCCCTTACATATGCTTTTGTCTTTCTCTTTTCATTACTTTTTCAGTTTGCTATAGTTCTTTTATCTTATTTCACTTTTTCTCTATTGCTTTGAAGTTATATTCTTTATTTCTATTCTTTTAATATTTATCCATGATATTTTTACCATGTATATTTAAGCAAAAATCTAACGTTCATATATAAACACCCTTCCTGTACAACTTAGTACTCTTGACCTTCTGACTTTGTTTAATCTTAAAAATTAGGCATCATCATGGGCGCCTGTGTGGCTCAGTCACTGGTCGTCTGCCTCTGGCTCAGGTCATGATCCCAGGGTCCTGGGATGGAGCCGGGCATCTGGCTCCCTGCTTGTAGAGAAGCCTGCTTCTCCCTCTCTCACTTCCCCTGCTTGTGTTCCCTCTCTCACTATATCCCTCTCTGTCAAATAAATAAATAAAATCTTTAAAAAAAATTAGGCATCATCATTATTATATTTGTTATATTATTTAATATAGACTACTTTAGATTTACCTACCTGTCAATGAGTTTTTTTCTTTTTTTTTTTTAAGATTTTATTTATTTATTTGAGAGAGAGAGAAGGAGAGCAGAGAGGGAGAGTGAGAGGAAGAAGCAGACTCCCCGCTGAGCAGAGACCCCCCCCCAGGACCCTGAGATCATGACCTGAGCCGGAGGCAGACACTTAACTGACAGACCGACAGATCAAGCCAGCCAGGCACCGCCAGTTTCTTTTTTCTTTGTCTTTGGTATAACTACAGATGCATTACAACTTTCAAGGTGTGAATTTCTTTTGATCCTGTTTGGAATACATTGTGTTTCTTGTTATGGGTTCATTATCTTTCATCAGTTCTAGAAAATTCTGTCATTGTTTCTTCAGATAGTTCCTGTCTTCTATTTTCTTTATTCTTTCCTGGGAATTTGACTTGTTCATGTTAGACCTTCTCATTTTATCTCATGTTAGATCTTTAACTCATTTTATGGGTCTCTTGATTCCGTTCTAATATTTTCTATTCTCTATTCTATTAACTGTGTTTATCAAGGTCTAATATACGGCTTTATCCACTGATTCATTAATTTCAACAATTTTATTTTACATTTCCAAAATTCTATTTGCTTAATTTAAAATCTGGTTACTCTAGATAGTCTCTTGCTTGCTCATTTTGGTATTTCCATTAAAAAAATTAAAAAAAAAAACTATCTTATACAAGTTCTTTTATATTGTTTATCTGATAATTTTAATACATGAAGTTATTGGGTATTTAAATTTGTATTTATTATTGACTCTGAGTTTCATTTATAGAAACCTTTTTCCTTCAGTGTTTACATTCCCTTGACTGGAGGCTCATTTATGTTTGATCTGAATTTGTGGAAATCTTGGGGGCCAAAACTGATGATGCTTTTCCCTAGAACATATTTACTATTGCTTCTTCTAGAGACTAGTCACTAGAGGGTACTAGTGACTTTAAACCAGGAATGTGGTCACCTTGGTGGCTTAGCTCAAGCTGCAAACTCATCCCAGGCACTCCTACCATTCATATTTTCCTAGAACTTATTGTTTCTTGTTCAGTTACAGCTTTCTTTTTCTTTTTTCCTTAATTTCCTGAAAGATCAACAAAATATTAAAAAATATTTACTCTGGATCTAAATGTTTTGTGGCGAGAAGTCCTTCAAGATATCCGTTGCTTCATATTCCCTGAACTAGAAACTACCTTCTCAAATTTGTAATAGAATTTGTAATTTATATTTTAAATCTTTATAATTAAGTACACTAATATTCTGTTACTCAGCCATTTTACTACATTTATTTGACAGAGAGAGACATAGCGAGAGAGTGAACACAAGCAGGGGGAGTGGAAAGGGAGAAGCAAGCTTTCTGCAGAGCAGGGAGCCTGATGGGGGGTCTCGATCCCAGGAGTCTGGGATCATGACCTGAGCCAAAGGCAGATGCTTAACGTCTGAGCCACTCAGGCGCCCCTACTACATATTTATTTTATCAAATATATTTTGAATGTTTCAATTATTCTTTTTTTATTGTTGCTTATCATTTATTTTCTTTTACTTTTTAAATATAGAGGTAGTATTTTCAAAACTTCCTGAGAATATTTTTAAATGTTATTTAAAAACTTTTACTTTTTCCTGTATTAATTCTGATCTTTGGCAATTAGTTTTATATCTGAGTTCTATTCCTCTCTTATTTTTCTTTCTTATACATTGTCCATCTTATTTGTTGGTGATTTTGATCGCCCATTTCTATTTATAAGTTAGGGTCTATAAAGATCTAATTAGTAGCTGTCATTACAGTCTCTAGCCTGAGAATCTCCAGTCTTAGGACAGTGATTGCATGTTTCTATAACAGGCATTAGAACTTTTATGGTTTTGTGGAAATAGGGATTGAGTCTTATGACTGGATGCCATTTTGTCGGCGTTTTGTTGGATGGATTTTTCTTTTTCTTTTTTATGAGGACGCTCTTTGTCCTTGTGATGGCTGTAAGTTACGTGGGCCAATGTCTTATTTCACTTGTCTTGGGACTTAGTCTGTTTTCTTCCTGGCGTAGAACTAGGTAAAGAATGAATCTGCCTCCTTTCCAAGGTCCACTTTTTCTCTCAGCTCTCACTGTGATCATGAAGTTGTTTTGGGTTTCTAAGGAAAACCTCACTTTTTGGGGCCTACTCTTTCATATGATTTTTGGTTCCTTTTGAGGTTCTTGGTTTCTTATCTCTGTTGGGTTTTCACACACACACACGCTCGCTCACTCACTCCCACCCACACTCACTCAGCTGCTCTGGCCCAAATGCTGTGTTTGAGAGGAACCGCCCTAAGCGGGGAGAATGAACTGCGCATGCGCGAGCCACAAATCTCTAGCCTTTCCAGAGCGGTGCCCGCCCTGAGCAGCCACAGGGTTTCCGGCGTGAAGCCCTGGGGCCGTCCTCCCATCTGATGTCTGCTAAAATCTCAGGGCGCAGCAACCTGAACGCACCATTCCATTCCGAAATCAGAAAATAAGGTGGGTGTGTCAGGCCGGCAGAGGACCTGAATGGGAGCCCACCTGCTGTCAGCTTTAGCTACCTCTTTCTCTTCCTGCAGATGTGAGTACAGTTCGGTCTAAAGACCACCTGCCTCTACCTCTGTGCAAACCACAGACCATGTCACCCTCACCAGCCTAGGGCCTCTGATAGCTAAAGGAGCTGGGCACCCCAGCTCTGGGATGGGCCGGGCATGCGCAGATTGAGGGCCAGACGGCATTGGCGGCCCACCACCCCCTCGCCTCCGCAATTCGCGGGCGCCGAAAGACATCTCCGTGACACACGCCGGCCTTCCAACACTACCCCTTAATGCCCGAAATACAGCAGAGTAGACATTCTCACAACTAGACCCAGGCGGCTACCCCAGTGAATGAAATGGAATACCACTGAACCCTTCTGAGCACAAGTTGAACCCAAGAGAAAAAAACAGCCCTTACGCCCTGAACCCAAGCGATACGAACGAGCACACAGTCTACAGCGGGTCCTCAGGCATCTCGGGCACCCCATCTGGACACTGCTCTGGAGAAAGAGCAAGATGCTCAGTCAGATCAGTGCCCTTCACGGCAGTAGGGGGAATAAAAGAAACACACGTACTCTCACAGAAATATACAAAAACCCCTAGGTACTCACACACATCCTCAGGGCTAGATGTTTCTCCTGGCCGCTGTGAGGAGTCTGCAGTTCATCCCAGGAGACCATCTCTGTCCACCAGCATTTGCCTTGGAGAGTAGCCTCGGGGAATTACTGTTTCTGACCCGTTTATCAGCACCCTGTAACCTGTGAACCGGGAGCTGGCTCGGGAGCCCAAGCCCCGCCCCCACCGCCCCCTCCCTACCCAATCAGGAAATAATCTCTGTTTTGCACACTGTGTATGATGTTCAGGGAAGGGCTGGGGCCTAGTAATGGTGGGTGGAGTCTGGGGTTTCCGAGGAAGGCAAACAGGGTGCAGTTGGAGCCCACAGGATGTGGTATGTGACTTCGGATGTGTGGGGGAGTAAGGGCAGGTCCTGGCGGAGGGCAAGGAAGGGATGGCCTGGCATGTGCTGAGTGTCAAGGGTGGCTCAAAAAACAGCAGAATCTGGCTGGAGGGGAGGCAGCCAACTACACTTCCCAGAGGAAGGCCCTTGGGGGAATCTCGGGAGATCTACAAAGCAGTAGGGGAATCACGGGATGAGAAACACCTGGTGCCTCCGTGCCAAAGGCTCTTCCTTCCAGAAGCGCCCATAAGGAGTTTGGCTCACATCATGCAATCCGCAATTCTCTGGACTCCTTGACCCTCTCTGTCAGTCACAGGGCAAAGGCATCTCACTCCAGCAGCCTGGCCAGGTGCGGGGAACGTGCTCTGGCCCAAATGCTCTGCACCAGAGTGAACTGCACATAGGTGGGCCCCAAAACTATAGCCTTCTTGGAGCCCGAAGGGCCCAGGGCCAGGCCGGCTTCTGGCTTGGAACCCTGGGGCTCCAATCTGACTTCTGCCGAGGTTCAAGGCCTCAGCAACCAGAATGCATTTTATACTTAAAAAAATAGAAACGTTTTGGAAATATCATTCATATAGCATACCACTCACCCATTTAAACTACAATTCAGTGATTTTTAATATACTCACAAAGTTGTGCAACAATCATCACTGCCTAACTCCAGAAGAGTTTTCATATTTTATCATCTCAAAAAGAAACCCCGTATATTGGCAATCACTTTCCATTCCTCCCTCCCCTCAGCCTCTGGCAACAACTCATTTACTTTCTGTTTGATAGATTAATCTATTTTGAAAATTTCATATAAAAGGAATCATACAGGAGATAGTCTTTTATGTCTGGCTTCTTATGCTTACTATAATGTTTTCAAGACTCTTCTTTGTTGTGCCATGTATCAGTACTTCATTCCTTTTATGGTTGAATAATATTCAGTTACCTGGGTATACCATGTTTGTTTATTCATCAATTAATGGATATTTGAGTTGTTTCAACCTTTTGACTATCTTGAATAGTGTTGCTATAAATATTCATATACAAGTTATTGTGTGGACATAATATCTGTTTTCAATTCTCTTGGTGACATACCTAGGAGAGAAATTGTTTGTTCATATGGATAACTCTATGTTTAATTTTTGAGGAACTACCAAACTGTTTTACAAAGTAGCTACCCAATTATGCATTCCTACTAGGTGTGCATGTGGCTTCCAATTTCAACACATGCTTGCCAATGCTTGTTATTATACATCATTTTGATTACAGCCATTCTAGTGGATATGAAGCAGTGCCTCATTGTGGTTTTATTTTTTTTTTTTTTTATTTTTTTTTTTTTTAAAGATTTTATTTATTTATTTGAGAGAGAGAGAATGAGAGACAGAGAGCATGAGAGGGAGGAGGGTCAGAGGGAGAAGCAGACCCCCCGCTGAGCAGGGAGCCCGATGCGGGACTCGATCCCGGGACTCCAGGATCATGACCTGAGCCGAAGGCAGTCGCTTAACCGACTGAGCCACCCAGGCGCCCTCATTGTGGTTTTAATTTGCATTTATCTGATAACTGATTTTATTGAATATCTTTTCATGTGCCTGTTGGACATTTATATATCTCCTTTGAAGAAATGTCTATCTAGATCCTTCCCCATTTTTAAATCAGGTATTTGTCTTTTTATCATTGAGTTGTGTTTTTTATATATTCTAGATAGAAATCCCCTATTTATGATTTGCAAATATTTCTCCCATTCTATGGGTTGTCTTTTCACCTTCTTGACGTCTTCTTTTGAGCAAAGCATTTTTAATATTCATGAAGTCTACTTATCTATTTTTCTTTGGTTTCTTATGCTTTTGATATCATATCTAAGAAAAAATTGTCTGGTTCAGGATCACAAAGATTTACTCCTAAGCATTTTTTTCTAAGAGTCTTATAGTTTTAGTTCTTGAATTTAGGCCTGTGATCTATATTGAGTTAATTTTTATATGTAGTGTGAGGTAGGGGCTAATAATTTTCTTTAATTCTTTGGATATGGTTAAAAATTCTTTTAACATAGTTTTAATAGCCAATTTAAATTCTGTATCTAATAAGTTCATAATACAGCTTCCCAGGGACAGTTTCTATTGATTGCTTTTCCCCAATGTGTGTTGGCTATATTTCCCTGTTTCTTTGAGCATCTTATGCTTTTTTGTTGAAAAGTAGACATTTAAAATAATACAAAGTGGTAATTTTGGATATTAGATTCCCCCTACCTTCAGGGTTTCTTGTTGTTGCTATTTGTTGCCATTTTTTGTTTGTGTGTGACTTTCCTGGAATAATTATGTAAAGTTTGTGTTCTTTGTTGTATCTGACCACTGATGACTCCACTTGGTTAGCCTAGTGGTCAGCTCATAATTGGACAGAGATTTCCTTAAATGCTTTAGATGGATATATCTCCCAGCCTTTGCTGAGAACATGTCTTGTATGTTCGAGCATGTCTTGAATGCTCCTGTAGGCAGCTTATAACTCTGCCTTAGATGACCTCAAGATCAGCCAGAGGTAAGATTAGTATGTTTTTAGGACTTCCTGGATATGCACACAACCCTGCACATGCATGTGGCATTCTAGATTCCAATAATATATCAGAGTTTTTCAAAGCCCCTTTTGAACATTTCATTCACCATTTTTTCATTTTAAACTTTTTTGGTCATCCTCTTATTATCCCTAGCTGATACTGCCTCAGGAAACTACTACATTAAACAATTGCCACATGAATTGACATTAAACATTGTTGATTATTTTCAACAAATGCCCTGGGGATAGGTCAATTTGCACAGAGTGCCCTCTGCATTAGGTTAAATAAAAACAAATCTAGAGAATGGTGCTTTTCAGGTTGCTATTAAACAGGTCAAATAGTAACATTGTCTGGGCTTTTGGGGCTAAGTTCCAAACCCATTTTGCCCTCTCCAGTGTTGCTAGGCTCAAAGGCTTCACAGTTACAGTTACCATCATTGTGGAGCTTTTGGTTTTCAAGGCTACTGCAAGCCTGGGAAGAGGAAATGTGTTGAGGGCAAATTTAAATGCCACAAAATTTGCTTTTCTTAGCAAGTTTCAGCTGTTTTTCTTGAATAAACACTCATTGGACTATTGCAAGTTTTAATTTCAGAGTTCTGAAAAAGTTGATTCTTACCATTTTTGCTAGTGTTCTTTCTCATTGCTTTTATAGAGAGGGAGATTTTCAGAGGTTCTAACTGACATTCTGGAAGTTCTCTGATGTGTTGAATGTGGATCTATTTTCTAATTTGGTGTTTTTGTTTTACTCTTAATTTTGAAAACAATTTAAAATACAGAGTAATACAAAGATTGCTGTAAAGAAACATAAAAGACAACAATATACCTAGCTCTCATAATCTTTTTATCAGTGTTGTACTTTTTTGGAATTCATCAATAATACAAAATTGCCATGGTTTGATTATTTGACTGTTTCTGTCCTATGGAGTTTTCTACCTTAAGAAGCACTCAAAGTAATTGACAATCTGGATTCATGGCTAGGAGTGCAGGCTTTGTTTTATGAAAAACATGGGCTTAATCTTTTTTTCTTATACATGTATGGCTTTAGAAATATTGTTAATGTCTCTGACTTTCAATCATTTCATTTATAAAATAGAAATCATAATATATACCTCATAGAGTTATGTTGGAGATTGAATGACACAATGTATATAAAGCTTTTTCCTCAATAAATGGCACCTACTACTATTTAAAATTGAAACTGGTCATTTAGTTATAATTTCATTTGGGGAAATTAACAAGTGGGATGGTTTATTCATTGTCGGAAATGTAACATCCTCCCACCTCTTTCGTTTGGTTACTTTGAAATTTTCTATAGTAATTTTTCTGCTGTGATTTTTTGGTATCATTTATTTATATATTTCAGTTCCAAAGCACAGCAGAGAGTCCTTCCTCTGATAGTGTCCCCACAAATTGCACTAATCTGCTTCCTTCCTAGGGCCAGGAAACCTAGCAGAGGCTACTTTTCATCCTGACTGAGCAGTAGGTTGAACAGTCCCTAGGCTTAACACTTCAGGTACCATAACAATTTTAAGTATATAACTAGCATGTTAATAATAAACAATGATGTTTCACGGAATGTTCTCTATTTTTTCTAGTTAAGTATATATAACCTGTTCCAGATAGTAATAGCATCCAAGTGTCAAAATATTACTTGCTTTTGTATTTTCAATATCAGATAATGCAGTTACCCAGTAGTAGGTACTAAATATATGTGAGATAACATGAAAAGGATATCACTTTTATAATTTTCAGTACTACTTGCACAAATAATAAATAACAAAAGTTAAATTCTTTAGTACTCACACAAATAACAAATTTAAATTAAGTCAATGTATATGCAAATATTTATTTAAATAGTTTTCTCAAATAGAACAAAAAATGTTCCACATGATCTTGCTTTTGGGGCTCACAATAAATAATTGTCCAAGTATTTTGGTAAGCTATAATTGTCCAAGTATTTTGGTAAGCTGATGTAAAATTATAATTTTTGTAACTAAGCATAACTTTAAGTTGCCCATTTATGAAGTTTATTGGAAGTAGGAAACATAGGGGGTATCAGTTGCTTTAGAAAGTGTGAATTTTGTCAGTCCAAATGTGATTGTTCTTCCCAAGCATCAGGACATCTCCTTAGTCTAGTCCTGTACTTCTTGCTGGGTGTTGGTGATGATCATCTATGCTATTCATGTGTGTGACTTGCTTACTGAGTTCAGTGACCATTTTCATAAATTATCGATTTCTCTGTGTTCTTTGTTTACTTCCCACGTCCATTCAGTTAGAGATTTAAGGAAGTAGTTATTTTCTCACATGTTATAGGTGATTTGAAGAGTTTTGTGAAATGCAACATGTTACTTTTTTCCCCCAAGGCTGAAAAAGGTAGAATGTGAACCCAGAATATGTGTAGAAAAAGAGATAATTGGAATAGAGTACCGAATTCAAACTTCATAGGCCACAGTGTTCTCATAGTCATCTGTATCATTTGGCTGTCCTTTTCTTTATGGGTAAAATGGGTCTAGAATTATTTGGTAAGCAGCATCTGTAGTGCTTTCTTTAGGATCCAGAGATTTTGTCCCCAAGTAAAAATTAGAGGAAAGCTAATAGTTATAGAGGGTCTGTAATGTTCCAGATACAGTGATGAGAAATTCTTCACACCTTACTTAAAGTCTACCCAGTGTGATGAATAGTCATTGCTATTTCTTTCCTTCCTTTTTTTTTTTTAAAGATTTTTTATTTATTTATCTGAGAGAGAGAATGGGAGACAGAGAGCATGAGAGGGGGAGGATCAGAGGGAGAAGCAGACTCCCTGCCGAGCAGGGAGCCCGATGCGGGACTCGATCCCGGGACTCCAGGATCATGACCTGAGCCGAAGGCAGTCGCTTAACCAACTGAGCCACCCAGGCGCCCTCCTTCCTTTTTTTTTAAGATGAAATTTTTGCTTAAAGAAGTTAAATAATTTTGCCATAGGTCATACCACTAGTAGAGATAGGGCCATGATATCAACCTAGGTCTACCAATACCTAATTCCATGCCATTTCCAGTATACTTTTCCAAGAGTCATACAAAGAGTCATGCTCAGATTAAGAAGGTAAACTAATATTTTTATGAAATTAAAAATATTATATATTATTATTATATTTTTAGGATAGCATAGGTGGTTCAAGAATGGTAGCAGTAGTATCTTTCCTAGATGTTGATAGGTAAGGCAAAAAAATCAGGCCATGTTACTTTCCCTCATCCTTTTTCCCCCAAACTCCCCCAATTTGTGAACTTAATTTAATATTTTAGTTGATTATAAAACAAAACAAAAAACCTATATATATGTCCTATTTCTGCCACACAGAATGGCTGTGTGTCCAAACATAAAGAACCTGTTGAACATCTGAATTAATAAGAGTCATTTATTTCTTCATGGGGACACTAATAATTCTCATTATTTTATATTTTATTTCCCATATATATCCAGAGTTCTACTTGGAGTAACTATTCATTGAGTAGAACACATTTATTACCTTCTATGTTTAATAATTTCTGTGGCCCATTCAGATCCACCCTCCACTCTTCTATTTCTTGTTCTGTGTGCTGGGAGGCTGACCTTTATGAAGTGCATCAACATGATCTCCTGCTTTTTGGCTTCCTGTTGGGGTTTCCCAGTTGCAGTCACCATCAGGAGATTGGACAGCTGAAGGAGAATAAGACTGGGGTATTTTTTCTTCCTGATTTCTTTCCTGCCATATTGCCATACGGTTGCTGGAATCCATCCACAACAGACTACTGCTCCTGTAGCTATAGTTACTCTATTTAGGTTGGAACAACTTCTCCCTCTACATTTTTCTTCAGACCTTGAAGTAATAACACCTATGGCTTGCTGGTTTCCCTTATGCCTGCCTACAGTTTTTTTTTTTTAAGATTTTATTTATTTATTTCAGAGAGAGAGTGAGAGAGAGAAAGAGCACAAGAGGGGGGAGTGGGAGAGGGAGAAGCAGACTCCCTGCTGAGCAGGGAGCCCGATGAGGGACTTGATCCCGGGACTCCAGGATCATGACCCGAGCCGAAGGCAGTCGCCTAACCAACTGAGCCACCCAGGCGCCCCCTGCCTACAGTTTTGTAAATAGACCCATTATTATAACCTTTGAGTGTGAAATTTGTTTCCTCCTGGGAGTCTGACTGAAACATAGCTAAATACTGAACAATGTACTCTAGACAGAACAGAGAATGATTCTTAATTTAGGGAAGAGACACTACTAACAAGCATAAAAAAATTACATTAGAACATATGCAATGAAATATACAAATGAAAATTAATATTGTCAAGTGGCCTGATGCGGGCATGGAAAAGAGAAAGTGGGGTTAGTGAGGTTCATTGAATCTTTAAAAGTATAATAAGTTTGGTAGAGTAAAGCTAAGTATTTTTAAAAATTGCCCTCAGTGTAAATCTTAAGCAATTTTGTTCTCAAAGCCAGTGGTCTCAAGACATGACCTGATGAGAATGACAGAATTAGATCATTTTTGATATAAACACAAAGCAGGTTTCAGAATATGATAAGTGAAAGCTACTCTCTCCTAAAGACATTGAATAGTATAGTTCTCATGGAATGCCTTCATGCAATTTGACTTTTGCATGATACAGTCTTTTGGAAGTTGACCACTGGGTGACACAGTCTTAGAGGAAATTGACCTTTGGGTGGTGCAGTTCCTAGGGAATTTGTTTTTAGGTGATACAGTCCTTATCTAATTTGATCTGTATAGTCATTGGATGAGTGTTCAATGGGATATGTACTACAATATTCAGCAAAGTCATAACCCGTATCTGATAAAAGACTTGAGCCAGAGTTTATAAAGAACTTCTATAAGATTTTTTTTTAATTTATTTATTTGACAGAGAGAGACAGCGAGAGAGGGAACACAAGCAGGGGGAGTGGGAGAGGGAGAAGCAGGCCTCCCGCCGAGCAGGGAGCCCGATGTGGGGCTCTATCCCAGGACCCTGAGATCATGACCTGAGCCGAAGGCCGTCGCTCAACCAACTGAGCCACCTAGGTGCCCCTATAAAGAACTTTTATAATAAGAAGACAAACAATCCAATTTTAAAAATGGACAGAAGTTTTAAATAGACATTTCACCAGTTAGACATATGAAAAAATGCTCAACATCATTAGTTAGTAGGGAAATACAAGTTAAAATCATATTGGGATACCCCTATAGACCCACTATTATGACAAAAATTGACAGTAACAAGTGATAAAGGGGTTGTGGTACAACTGGAAATCCTCATACACTGCTGATGGGAATATAAAATAATATAACCACTATGGAAAATAGTTTTGACAGTTGTTTTTAATAAAGATAAACATGCATCGTATGATTTAGCAATCCCACTTCTAGGTGTTTAACAACAACAACAACAACAAAAATACAAACAAGTCCACACAAAGGCCTATGTGTACTCAAATGTTCATAGAAGCTTTGTTCATTATAACTTCGAAATGAAAATAAGCCTAATGTCCATCAAATGATGAATATGTAAATAAATAGTGTTATATTCATATAATGGAATGCTATTTAGAAGTAAAAAGGAATGAGCTACAAATACCTGGGACCTCATGGATGAATCTCAAAAGTATTGTACTATGTAAATAAAGTCAGAGACAAATGACCACATACTTACAGGATTCCATTTATATGATATACTAGAAAAAGCAGACCTCTAGGGACAGAAAACAAATCAGTGGTTTCTTGGGGCTGGGGACCATGGGGGTCATCAACCCCAAAGGGAAATAAACGAACTTTTCTAGATGATGGAAATATTCTGATTATTGATTGTGGTGGTGTTTACATGACTATGTGCATTCATCAAAACTCATCAAACTGTTTAAAAAGAGTGAGTTTTGGGGTGCCTGGGTGGCTCAATTGGTTAAACATCTGCCTTTGGCTCAGGTCATGATTCCAGGGTTCTGGGATTGAGCCCCACATCGGGCTGCCTGCTCAGCAGGGAGTCTGCTTCTCCATCTCCTCCCGGCTCGTGCTCTCTGTAGCTATCTCTATCTCTTTCTTTCAAATAAATAAATAAAATCTTTAAAAAAAAAATAAAAAGAGTGAGTTTTATTGAATATAATTATATCTCAATAAAGTTGACTTTAAGAAAAAAAAAGAATTTAGCAAAAGCTACTTCTTGATAATAGATGGATATTCAATTACTCTCTGAAGTTGTTAATAGTATATTTTGATATTGGGCATATTTCAGTGTAATTCACCTTATTTAGAATTTCCATCTCTAAGAGATATAAGATTATTTATACTTCTGAATTGGATGTTTTTGGAAAAGTAGAGTAAGCTAATAGAATGTATTTCTTTTGCTAAAGAATCTTACTTATTTGCTCTTGTGCAACAGAAATACTGGTGCATATCATGAATGGTGGATAAGGATGAAGGAGCTGAGAAATTCTGAGAAAGAAGGAAAGACTAGAGTCAAGGGTGCTTGAAAATGATGATTTCTAATTAAGGAAAACAAGCAATTTAAATAGCTACCTCCAACAAAAACTGGTTTTGTGTAAATCTAAACCAATCAGACTAAGGTGTTCCTTTTAGAGTTACCTTGAAGAGCTCGAACTCCAAAAGGAGCTCCTTGGTTATATCTCAGTAAAGCAGAGAATGAAAAGAAAGCTATTGAAATGACACATATTCGGGTCCATTTGTTTTTATAGTATATTATACCCACTTCAATGGAGAGAAGAAAAAGGTTTCATAACATAAGTTCTCCAGATTTCTCAGTGTTCAGTTAGTTTCTAAAGCTTAAGTTGAACTACCTTTTTCCTGTAAGATTTTCCTATTGGCAATCTCTGTGTTCAAAAGATGTCCTGTGGCGTTATGCTATTTTTTATTTTTATGTTGTTTTCTCAGATGCCTCCAATCCTTTTTGAAACAACAAACATGTTTTTATGTTTGTGTATGATTGAGAGAATTACTAATGCGTATTTTGCTGTAATCATGCCCTCACTTAAACCAGTTCAAAGTGCATTTTAAAGTCTATGATAGCTATAGGCAATCCTGAGAAGGGCATGTAACTAATACCTACTGAGTCTGGTTCTGTACTTAGACCAAATATCTCTGTAAAAAATAATTTATCCAACTTTTGTTTTGGTTATTTCCACCAAATCAAAAACAGCTATTAATCAGTAAGCTTTTGACATTATCTGCCACCATCAATTAAATGACATAAAGAAAAACTGAATTTCATATCTCTGAGAAGTGGGTGTATTAAATGCCAGAGATTTCTTGGATGATTCATTTAAATTAAAATCGTTGAAATCCTGCTGACAGAATCCAAAAGGAACTTGGCAGTGTATTCCTAGTACAGACTTGAACAGATAGGATCTTTGCAGATTTTATTAAAGGGTGTTTCCCTCCCTTTCTGCTTTCTCCAGTCAATGAAACAATTGTTGAAGGAGATAATGGAAATTGATCCTTAAATATGTTTGTAGAATAAAATTAAAATAAGCTAAATTAATGATATTCCTGGCTTTTGGAAGGATTTGAATATATTAATTATTACTTACTTATTAGGCATTTACACACACATTTTACCTTTCCTTAAAGAGTTTATAATAGGGAAAGTAAGACATATATGCGCATCTAACATAAGGCAGAAAATAAATTCAATGAAAGATGCATGTATAAATTTCTTATTCAGATCACAAGGAACCATAACTTCTTAGGGTAAAAGGTCATGGAAGGCTTTCTGGAAGAGGGTGGCATTTGGACTATGGTCAACAAATGATAATGGCGGGATAGGGAAAGGCATTCAAGTTAGAGGGAATAAATTGAAACATAGGAAAATTTTGGATGTGTATGGAAAACTGGGAGTACTGCAGTTTGGCTTGAAACAGAGTAGTAAAATGGAAACAAAGTGGGACTCTCAGGATGTGTTGAGATTCTGGATGCATGACAGGCTAAGGAATTTGGATTTTATTCCATAGGCAGTTGAGAGATCAGTTAGTATTAACACAGCCATTGGAGAATTCAGTGTTTCTCAGATAAGTTATTTAACAGAATTTATTATTATTTTTCTATTTTCTCCTCTCTCTTCCCTCTTATATGTTGTCTAATGTGTCAAAAGTAAACTTTCTAATATTTCCAAGTTACATCTAATGGCAACTCAAATCAACATAATTATTTGCCGAACTTCCATTGTGTGCAAGACACATTGTGCCAATGGTGAGACATTGCTTCTCAAACCTTTCTGCCAAAAATCCCAAATGCAGAGTATGAAACCTCTTATTCTCAGGGTTCTAGGGAAACAGCCACAAACAAACCACTGGCACATTTCTATTTTTTTGAGAGACAGAGAGAGCACGCGTGGGGGGAGGGGCAGACGGAGAGGGAGAAGCAGACTCCCCACTGAGCAGGGAGCCCAATGCTGGGATTGTGACCTGAGTGGAAGGCAGCTGCTTAACCAACTGAGCCACCCAAGTACCCCTGGCAAATTTCTTTTAAGATGTTTTTCTGTTTTAAAAATTTGATATGTGATTTTTTTCATTGGATTTTAAACAATATAGATACATTACTAGTATTAAAGGTAAGGAATGCTTATCTGGTCCCCAAAAAGTCTTTGAGTAAAATTGACAAGAAAGATGAACAATATGACATGGCCTTGTGTACATGCTAGAGACTATGTGTCCTTTCTGTTTTTTGTTTTTTGTTTTTTGTTTTTTAAGATTTTACTTATTTACTTGAGAGAGAAAGCAAATAAGCTGGGGTTGGAGGGGCAGAGAGAGAGGGAGAAGCAGACTCCCTGCAGGGAGCCCTTCATTGAGCTTGATCCCAGGACCCCGAGATCATGACCTGAGCCAAAATCAGATGCTTAACTTACTGAGCCACCCAGACATCTTCTTTCTGGGTTTATTTTACCTAATTTGGGCACATAGGATGAGAAATGTCGATGCCTTTAAAAACTTTGCAAATATATTGAGGAGATGAAGCAAAAGGATTTTGGAGAAAGCAGTACTGTTTTATATTTTCAATACAATGTGGTTATTTAACTTTTATTAAAATTTCAATTCAGACATCGAAGATATATCGTTTGCAGTGATTAAGTGAAAACTAGCCAGATAGAAAATAAAATAAGCACACAGGATTCTAGAGGAGAGAAAGTTTTATTCAGCATTTATGTTTGATCTCACAGTGCTAAGATAGGACTATACTTTCCATTTTAAAAGAAAATTGATTTCATTAGTGTTCTTGAATATAAAATCTTGAAAATTAGAATATTATCTTACGAGGCTTTAGATTTGTCATGAGATTAAAAATATATTAATCAGATTAGTGATAAAAATTTTAGATTTAGTTTGTAAATACAAAGGCATTTTCACTATATTCTTTTTTCTAGTAGATCTTTGATTTTTGCCCTGTCATCCATTTCTTCCTTTACATTTTCCTAACATTCATATAGAATTTTTTTTTTTTATTTATAAAGATTTTTATTTATTTATTTGACAGAGAGAGACACAGTGAGAGAGGGAACACAAGCAGGGGGAGTGGGAGAGGGAGAAGCAGGCTTCCCCCAGAGCAGGGAGCCCGACGCGGGGCTCGATCCCAGGACCCTGGGATCATGACCTGAGCCGAAGGCAGACGCTTAACGACTGAGCCACCCAGGCGCCCCCATATAGAATTTTTTTAACGTTTATGACAAATGGAACTTGTACCTGATTTTTATTTATTTATTTATTTTTTAAAGATTTTATTTATTTATTTGACAGAGAGAGACATAACGAGGGCAGGAACACAAGCAGGGGGAGTGGGAGAGGGAGAAGCAGGCGTCTGGCCGAGCCCCAACCTGGGGCCTGATCCCAGGACAGTGGAATCATGACCTGAGCCAAAGGTGGACGCTTAACAACTGAGCCACCCAGGTGCCCCCTGACTTTTATTTTAGTTAAGACAACTTACTGCAGTGATTCCCAAACTTGTATTTAAGGAGGGGAGCTTTTTTTGGTCAGTCATTTTAAATTATGATACAAATCTATAATTTTATATATACACATATATATTCTCAGAATTTTCCAAATATTCTGGAAGCATATGCAGTAAAAATATTAACAATGGTTATCTTTATGTATATATATTTTATGAGCATATATATTATACATACATCATATTTTATATATTTATACATATGTATGTATATGTATATAAGATATATGTAATTTATGTATTCTTGTGTATTTTCTGATTTTATGAGCAAAATAATTGTAATAACAGAAGCAATAAAGGTATTTAAAGTAATACTTAAAAAAATACTCTGCTGGACTTTGGTATTAGCATGTTTACTTGTGGAGATTTTGGTTTGTTTACTCTTTTCTTTGAAGTGGTGATTCTAGGTTGACCCTCTCTTTGGGTTTCTTCCCTTCAACTCCCTTCCCACATGCATTGATGTACATTGTTTGGGCTTAAGGGTAGGGAGAACCATCAACTGTGATAGTATAACCAACAAAACTCTGTTCAAAAGGGGTTTGCTATTAGTGTCTTCCTTTAGTTTTATTCATGTTTGCAAGAACCTCTTGCATCAGGGCACATATATAGGAGAAATGCAAGCCACAATACTAGGGCTGATGTATGCTACTACATCTCAGTGGAGAAAGTTCTGGTGTTTACAGCAAGTCTCTTTCTCCACTCAAACCTTTGCTTTCTGTCCATCACTAAGAGTTGATAGGCTATCTTAGATGACCTCAGACTTACACAGCACTCTATGTCTCTGAATATTTTCTTCCTCTTTCTTCTCCTAACTTTTAAGATTCAATTCTGTGCCTCTGGAATCCTAGTAAAATTCCAAACTTGTTAATCTGTGTTTTCTTATTGGGTAGTGTATCCACTCATATGGATGAATCGCACATCGGGTGGGGGAAAATCAATCATAAGCAGTCATAAACATATGTCGTCCATTCACTCCAGAAGGGATTCTAGAATTCCCACTGGGGATCCGTGTTGATTTTTTGACATCTTCATCACCCAGGAACATAACAGTCTACCTTGGCTGCCTGTGAGTTACAAAAATAAAAAATTTTTTTCATTTCCTACATAATAAATTTTTTTGACTATGTTCTCTCCAATTATCCATCTCTCTCGTATGACTCTTAATCCAACTCAGTTGAAATATAAAATTTCACATCCTGTCTATCTTTAAATATCAATTTGAAAGTAAAATAAAATAATTGAGAAATCACAAAGTATGAGAAGAACAGTGTTTACAGTCAAATAGATCTGGGTTTGAGTTCCCTCTCTGCTCTTTCACTGTGTGACTGTGGTGAAGTCATATGACCTGTCTGTACCAGCTACTAGGATTGAGATAGTACATGTAGAATACCTGATATATTACATGGTAGAATCATTGGAATTTATGGATGTGAAAGTATTTTAAAATTTACAAGGTATTTTACAAATGAAAAATTAGGATTCTTCTTCTGAAAAATTTTCATGTTGCCCCTCCTCAGATTCATATGGCTGAAGCTTTCACTATGCTCATGGATCCATAATGTCTAATGTCCTTTCCTTTAGTTTATTTTTGGGACCATAGTTATTGGTTTCTCCTCTTCCTTTATCCCCATCTCTGCACTCTGGTGGAGTTCTTTGTCTGAATTACTGATTGAGCACTTAGCATATGCTTTCATGCTTTGATGTATATATTTTAAACTTTTGTCTCTCTGACCAGCACCAGCACAGTGCTTTGCTCACTATGACTTGCTCCTCAGTACATCTTGACGTGGGGATTTAATGGAAAATACGTGGCATATGGGCTTTGCCTCAGATACACTGGCTTTTGGTGAAGGGATCTAGAATGAGCTTTAGAGTTAAATCTGGTTTGAGTTCTGGCTCTGTCACTGACCATCTCAAGGACTTGCTTAATCTCTCCCTCTTTCTCTTTTTTAACTCCTTAGAGCACAAAAATTAGATTATGGTTGGGAAAATTGATAAAGATCTGCCTTAGGACAGAGCACTTTTCTTAGATATGTTAATCTGGATTCTTCTTTCTAGCCTCTCCCCCACATTAGATCTTTCTTTTTTTTTTTTTTTTTTTAAAGATTTTATTTATTTATTTGACAGAGAGAGACACAGTGAGAGAGGGAACACAAGCAGGGGGAGTGGGAGAGGGAGAAGCAGACTTCCCGCCAAGCAGGGAGCCCAATGCGGGGCTTGATCCCAGGACTCTGGGATCATGACCTGAGCCGAAGGCAGACGCTTAATGACTGAGCCACCCAGGCGCCCCTAGATCTTTCTTTTTATAATATATTTTAATTGTCTCCCATGGTAGCACAACCCTTGTCACTTGCTTTACTTCCTTCTACTCACTCATATGTCAGAGCCTCATATAATTTAAAAATAGAGATGTTTCTGCTGTTTATTTTTATGCTAGGTGTTTTGGGGCAAGTGGGTGGGAATATAGACTCCTAAATTGTCACATTTCAAAGGAAGTCTTAGGAAATGTATAAAAATTGTAATACCAGACAAACATTTTGTCTGCCTTTAGTGGCCACCTTGTTTGCCTACCCAGCATTCATTATCACCCTACCTTTCTCATAAGGGTACCCTCAAATTTCCTGCCATGTTGTCCAAATGCTTCAGGGGAAGGTGACCACACCCTGACTCCACGGAGTAGGTCCTGGTTGGTCTAAATTCATCAATCTTAAGTTTTTTCGCAGTCACTCTTCAGGAATTAGGCCTAAGCCAGATAGCCTAAATCAGTGTCTTGTTCAGGAAGGCACAGGAAGGTCAATAAAATGTAAGGAGACAGGGTTGTTTGGAGATTCAAAGAGCAAAGTTTTCTGACCCAGAAGAGATCAGAGAGATCTCTCTTCCTTTAGATTTCAGGATGTGTGAATATGAAGATAGGAATTGCCACAGCCATTTTTCTGGCGTGAAGGAAGTATGTTGAACATGAAACCAATTCACTGGAAGGAAGAGAAAAGGGGAGAACTCAGAGAAATAGAACTTAAATACTAGATTAAGGCTATCCTGAAGTCCAGCCTACCTCTAGACCTGCACTTATGGGAGTCAACCTTATTGTGTAAGTTTGTTTGAGTAAGATTTTGCGTTACGTGCATCTGAAAGCATCTTAAAGTGATATACTATTTACAAATTAATGTTTTACCTCAGGACGAAAATATGATCTAGACCAGCACCATCCAATAGAGCTTTCTGCAATGGTAGAAATGTTCTATATAAGTGCTGCCCAATGAAGTAGCCAAGGTCCACATGTGGCTATTGAACAATTGAAATATGGGTGGTACAGCTCAGGAACTGAATTTCTCATTTTATTTTGTTTCAATTAATTTGAATTTAAATAGCCTCATGTGGCTAGGGGCTACCGAGCTAGCACAGATCTAGACCAGTCAACCTTCAGATGGTTGGGACCACTTTGCAAAATCCCTCCTAAGCTTCTGTCTCCATATGACCACTAATAACTATTCTGAATTTTATTTTGAATTTTATTATATAATTATTATATAATTCTCAAACAAAACAAAGCTTAGATTTGATTACACGTGTGTGTGTGCATGTGTGTATGTGTTTATGGAAAAGTTTATATATATTTTATGTATATTTATATTTCACATAATGGGGACCATAAGAAGAATAAGCATGTGCCTATTCCTCGCCACAAAGCTTGAGACAAACCCATACAAAAACAATTCTGAACAGTACAGAACAGTATTGTGATTGTGTATCTATGTCTGTGAGTGCTAAAAGACTTAGAAGGAGAAAGATTGACCTGGCTTCTTTCACTAACTCTAATCAATATGGCTTCCTAAAGAGGAGAGCAGTACAGTGTAGTGACAACTTTCTGCTAAGGGAACACTATTTCAAGGCTTTTATCATCTTTTTGATTCCCTAATCAGGAGGCCTCAGGAAACATTTTTACATATTATTGCCTTCTTACCAGGATGGAAACAGATGAACAGATGTATGTCTTTTCTGAATTAAATACCTTTGTTGTATAAGTACTAGGTAAAGCTTTTGATGATGGGTGTTACTACATTTTGATTTACTCCCTTCTTCTGAATGGCTCTCTCTTTTCCCTTCAGTTTTTCTCTTTCACTCTTTCTCTCCCAAACACACTTTTCAGACATACTTGCAGAGCATCATGTCTTTTTCCATTAAAAGGATTCCTATCTTGGATATGGTCGTCATAGCATGGAGGGAACACAATTCTTGGTTGAATTTTTCATTCTCCGGGCCTCTGTCAGTTACTGTCAAAAGCTGTGGTGACTTTTTGTGAGGTGGATGCTTATTCATTAGAAAGTGGCCTGAAACAATGAATTCCCTTCACATAAACCATTGAACTATCATGAGATGGTAACGACTTTCTGTCACTCCCAACCTAGGTCTAATCCAAACTCCTGACCCAGAGGTGTAAAGGCTGTGTAGCTCATTAGTGATTCCCCTGGAGCCATCAAGTGCCAAGTCTATAGTCACATGGAGCCTAAAGTGAAGAAGTATTGTGCACCTTTTAGCATTAGTAGTATTTTAATGGCAAACATGACAGGATTTACCAAGCTAAAATGCCTAAAATTAAAAAAAAATGTAAACATTCTCAATATTTTCTATGTGAGGCTAAGGTGATCATGTTAATGTAATTCAAAAAATTTTATTGTAATTGCATTATGTTGAAATTGTTTCATGAAATCCTAGTGAGGTCAATAGTCCAATACAGTATGGCAGAAATGGATTTTCTCATTTATTCTGATATATAAAATGTCATTTTGTAAACTAGAAAGTAGATTGAGAGGAAAGTGATGGTTCTAAATGCTGGACTAAAGATAGTTTTGCTCATGTGATCAGGACAACTGAGCTTCCTTTATCTTTTTCTGAGTTACTTTTTAAAAATCATATTTGAATTTAGGGACACCTGGGGTGGCTCAGTTGGTTAAGCCCCTGACTCTTGTTTGGGCTCAGGTCATGATCTTGGTGAGATTGAGCCCTGTCTCCACTTCTGGCTCATGCTCAGTGGAGAGTCTCCCGGAGATGCTGTCTCTCCCTCTCGCTCTACTCCTTTCCCCCTGTGCCTCACGGGCGGCATGAGCTCTCTCTCTTTCTCAAATAAATAAATATATCTTTTAAAAAAATCCTATTTGTGTTTCAATGAGAATAAGGAACATAGTCTTTAAACCTAGTTTTCCTGTTACAAAGTTAGTGGTCTAATTACTCTTTCAGCTAAGTGAGTCTGATCAAGATTTCAGGTCAGATTTCAGGTTATGGTGCAAAATTTTGTGGCTTCAGTAAAAATAATTTTATTAGTTTTTTTTCTTTCTCTTAATTTTTAAGCTTGAAACAAAACTATATAAAACAATAGGTAGGTTATCCAGACTGACTGTAATTTGTTTCAGTTTTGGGGTCTATCAAACCAAGGTATTATCAATTTCATGCTTCCAAATATGTCCATTACTTATGGTCCTATATACCTCTGAAATATATATTTCTTTGTGAAACGATTTGCTTTAATTTAAGAGAAAGCAAACCAATTGAATACAATGATATATTTAACCCAAACAATATATAATATACATAATAGAAGCATTAATCTTTTTATATGGAGTTAAGGATCTATGAATGATTCTATTACAGCACCCCATTTTAAGTTTTTATTTGTTGAAAATATTTCATCAGAAAAATAAGCTTGATAGCAAAATGTGATTGAATGTGGATAATTTCTTATCTTCTGTTTATTTTTACTTGAAAATTAGTTATTTTAGGCTCTAGTGATTTATATGTTTACAATTATTCAATTTTAATTGAATTCAATGACAGAAAGAATATGCTCAAACAAATTAATATATTATAAATTTATGTGTAATAGTCAAGAAATAGCTCATGTTGACATGCAATTGTTGCAGCACTTAAAATTCTTATTAACTTCTGAAGACAAATCTTTCTGAAAGTGGCAGACATCTTAACAATGATCTTCAGTTATCACATCTCCATCATAGCTAGCACTTTATAAGTTGATATTCTCTTTGCTAACTGACCAAAGTCAATATATACTCCAGTTATAGCTGGATGAACCTGACAGCTTGTATCTTCTTTCTGAAGGTTGTCTGCCTTTGAGTAGCCTGTACAGATAAGTTGCCAGATCTTCATTAATACCTGGGCTGCTTTTTTATTGTTTGGAGGAAGTGGTGTTTGTCTGGTAGATCATACAAACTGTTGTGTACTCTCTTGTCTAAGGTAACTTTAAACATTTTTTATTTTGAGTTATATTTATTTTCCTCTAGAATTCTGGAAATTTAGCCAGTGGCCAAATATTTTTTTTTTTTATTCTTATGTTAATCCCCATACATTACATCATTAGTTTTAGATGAAGTGTTCCATGATTCATTGTTTGTGCATAACACCCAGTGCTCCATGCAGAATGTGCCCTCCTCAATACACACCACCAAGCTAACCCATCCTCCCACCCCCCTCCCCTCTAGAACCCTCAGTTTGTTTTTCAGAGTCCAT
>NC_138382.1:39983017-40017808 GCF_054177405.1 Leptonychotes weddellii
ATCTCCTGTTGAGTTTGTAGGTGTTCAGAATGGTTTGATCCCTATCCAGCTGAATTCCTGAGAGGAGACGAAATCCAGGTCTCCTACTCCTCCACCATCTTGCTCCGCCCCCTCCACCTTGCCAAATATTTTTAATTTGTAGTATGTTTTACCATTTTCTTGCTGGGTCTCAATCTCTGAAGCAATGCATTGTACTTATATTACACATTTAGTTTCAAAAGCATTTTCAGATGTTTTTACCCTTATGGTAATACTCGAAGTTAAATTAAAAAGATGACAGTTATAACCATTTAACCAATAAACATTTGAAATGCTATATTCAGAAGTTAATGATTTGCTGTTAATTAACTGCCTGGTTATTGGTATAATTTTTCTTGATAATATATTGCTGTTAAAATGGCCATGCAATTATTCTTTTAATGAAAACCAGCCCCTATTCAGAGATTAGATGACTAATTTTACTCATAGTGTAACTTAAGTGTCTCATTCTCTTTAGGAAGCCATTTTGAAGTTAGTGAGAAAGGTCTTCCCAATCTTACTCCTAAATCTTGTAGCATTTACAGAGGTAGATACACAATAACACATTGCTTTTTTGGGGGGTTTTTTTTGTATGTGTTTGTCTCAAACTGTTTGACAAGGATTAGGCATTGTTTATTCTTCTTATAGCCCCCATTACATGAAATACAAATCTGAGCAAATAGAAAACTTTCAACACACACACACACATACGTGTGCATGTGCACGCCATTGACATTTTAGCATAATTAAATCTGGGCTTTATTTTGTTGCAGAATTATATAATAAAATTCAAAATAAAATTCAGAATAGTTATTAGTGGTCATATGGAGACAGAAGCTTAGGAGGGATTTTGCAAAGTGGTCCCAACCATCTGAAGGTTGACTGGTCTAGATCTGTGCTAGCTAGGTAGCCCCTAGCCACATGAGGCTATTTAAATTCAAATTAATTGAAACAAAATAAAATGAGAAATTCAGTTCCTGAGCTGTACCACCCATATTTCAATTGTTCAATAGCCACATGTGGACCTTGGCTACTTCACTGGGCAGCACTTATATAGAACATTTCTACCATTGCAGAAAGCTCTATTGGAATGGTGGTTGTTTAGGCCACATTTTCATCCCTAACTTTAATATTTTTATATTAAATATATTTTTCTATGGTAATAAAAATGAAAAGAAATAATTAGGAAGTAATAGTGAACCCTAAGGAAAAAGAAAAAACAAAAATCAAATGCATTAGAGTTATAAGCTTATTATAAGGCTTGAGCCATAAATCCTCCCATTAGTTACTGTATTTAATCTATCCATTTTACTTTTCTACAATTTAAGATACTTGAAGAATTTAGATTTTCAAGAGTTAAAAGAAATTGATGGCTTTAAAATTTTTTTTTTGTAAAGAAGTTGATATTGGTAATTTGGTGGTGTTTTTTATGCCTTAAATCCTAGTTTATAGGAAGAGGCATAAATATCAATTATGAGGTTCTGGGATCACTCAGCCTTTTTTTTTTTTAACCAGCAATTGTACATGCCTGCACAAGCACAAAAGCCATAACACTGTTTAGAAGATGAGGACATACAAATGCCTCTTTAATATCTCAGAAGGGAAATCCACTATCACATCAGAATATTGGAACAGAGAGAGGATATTCATATCGTGTAATTTGTCAGCTTGAATTATTGTCCTGTACATTGTTCCATTAATGATGACCTAACTAAAGAAAAAGTTTAGGGATTTTGGCAGATGGGAAAGGGGCCACTGTATGCTGAAACTGTTGACAGGTTTAATTTCATTTTGAGCCATTATCACAGGGAATATGTGGAAACTATCTTAGTAATCTGCCATTTTCTCAGCTTATTCATAAGTCAATGGAAAGATCGTATCTCTGTGTTTATACTGAAAATCTTTGGAAGGCAGAAAGCAAGTCTTTATTAAATTTTTGTCCAGTAGTTCATCTGTCAGGTCTAGAAATGGCTAGTTATTGTTACTGTATACCCAAGATCATCTCTGACTGATATGAAAAAATAAAACATTTTAAAATAATTCAACAAGCAGTGGGTCCATGTTGTTCTTGCCTGTCAATTTTATAATTAAACAACAGTTCCTTGTTTTATTTCCTAGGTGATTTTTTCAATGCAAGTCAGATCTATTTAAAATACAATGCTTGGAGGGAAGGGTGGTGTTAAGGGAGCAGGAAGATTTTACAAAGAGTTAAAGGATGATATTGCTGTATAAATATTGGCAGCCGTATTTATAGGAGTATGGACAAAGGTATTCTTTTACTTTCTTCTAGA
Source organism: Leptonychotes weddellii (assembly GCF_054177405.1). Classification (NCBI taxonomy): domain Eukaryota; kingdom Metazoa; phylum Chordata; class Mammalia; order Carnivora; family Phocidae; genus Leptonychotes; species Leptonychotes weddellii. Next base: position 39,985,327 of record NC_138382.1, read on the forward strand.
GAATTCTGTTCTATGCTAGTTACAATAAATTCATGTTTGCCTGAAAAAGTTAATTTTCCATAAAAAATAAATAAAAGTGAGCTAAGAGAAACTGAATATATTATTTCCCTTGTTCTAGGTGCCTGATACTTTAAACCATGTCCTAGAATGAGTATTTTCTTATATGAATAAAGGCTAATGATATTCCAAACTATCTTGGAAATAGAATCCTTTATCCTAGGTGCCAATGCAAATGTTTAAACTTTCTGTGGGTGAGGACATGTGAATAAAGAATAAGAACAGAAGAACCCTATAGGGAAACTATAAAGAATCCAAGGGGCATGAGCATGGATTAAAAGTGCAGAAATAGGGATGTAGCTTTCTCTCTCTTCCTCAACACTCTCCCTTCTGTAAAAGTAAATATTGTCTTGCCTCGGCTTTATTTTTCAAATTATAATCAAGACTGAAACAAGTCAGACCATTGAGACCCATGTGTTTTCTTTCTGAGCTAAGGCAAATGGATCTAATTTCATTCTGAGACAAGGCAGGTGGGCTTAATAGATAGTGTGGGGGTGGGTGAAGAGGAGGAATGGTAACAGGGAAGGCATCAGTTGTAATTTATCTTGACTTAGGAAGACTTTTCCTTTTTGCATGACATGCTGTCTACAAATGGAGAGTCACTCCTATTAAGTAATTGCTCAGATTATTAGAGTTGTGCTTAAAAAGGACTTCTAAGCTGCATTAGCTTGGATTGACATCACTGGTACTCATCTTCAAGGGGTCAGTCCAAGAACCAATCTATTTAACATCTTCATCAATGGCCAAGATAATGCAAGAGAAGTAGCAGGCCCGTTAATTAACTTTAGGAAAGACATTAGGCTGTGAGGGGTGACTTGCACATTGTAGTGCAGGGTATGAATTTTAAATGATCTTTGCCATGATAAAGCACTTGTCCTTTGCATTCAAAATCTCAAAGGCTATTTGTCTAAGAAAACAAATAAGTGAAATCTTGCTATTGTGAATCTGCAAATCCTGTTTGCTAATGCACAGAATATCAGGACTTGGAATAGTTTTGTTTTATATAGACCCAGTCATTTCTTACAGGTGCACCCCCAAATGGTTTTTTCTTTTCTTACATGTGTCTCTTTACAGGAATTTCAAGGCAAAGCTGTGTTGGTGTAAGGGAGGGCCAGTCACATAATTTTTGAGGTCAAATGAAAAAAGAAAACGTGGAGCCCTTTATTCATTAAGCAGGAACAAAAATGCCATTAAAGGTACTAAGATGTAAAGCTTTTTCATTCTCCCATGGTTTCTTTCTTGATTTGTCACAGTGGTTTTTTATTTGCTATTTGATGTCATTCTAAGAAAAGAAAAATAGAATATTTTAATTGTTGGCATAAATTTTATCGTTCATCTTTATGTTGCATAATACTGGTTTTAAATGCGATTTGAGGGGCACCTGGGTGGTGCAGTCAGTGCGTGTCCGCCTCTCGGTTTTGGCTCAGGTTGTAGTCTCAGGGTTCTGAGATCAAGCCCCACGTTGGGCCTGTGCTCCGTGTGGAGTCTGTTTAGCTCTCTCTCCCTCTCCCTCTGCCCCTCCCCTCTGCATTCACACACACTCTCTCTCAAATAAATAAATAAATCTTGAAAAAATAAATGCGATTTGAGAACATTTAACTCATATGTGAAATAACGCAAATTGTACAATTTGTATTTTGTAGCTCATACATACGTATGTATTTCTTTCTTACAAGAAGTGTGGAAACCCTGCATGAAACTAACTCTGTATTTTACTTCTTGATAAACACACATTCTGCCAATACTCTCAACCTTGGCCTTACAGATGAGTCAGGAAGGACTGAAAGGAAAAGCAATTGTGGGTTGCCCTACTTTTCCTTTCCTTCTATGTCGTCATTTTCAACGTAAAAGGCTGGCTAATATGGGGAAGTAACACTAGCAAGACAGGGTAAATAGGGTTCCTGGGTCATTCATACTTTTTAGAACAATTGCCTACTTTTGCCTTGTCTCTGCCCTTCAGTCAGGTTCTGATTTGAATGGAGAGCATGGCCTCTGGAGGCTGTCAATGCCTCTGCTTACTCAGTCATAGATGTAAGACTCTTAGTACTCACTTTGTGTCTTGATGAACTCTCATGCGTTGTGGATCCGCCTGATTTCTGTGCTCATGGGGCATCTGAACTCCATATGCCAAGGAATGGCAGACACCCAGATGACACTTGTCTCTTCTCTTCAGGCACATACTTGTTGGTAAGTGGACTTCACTTACAATATACGATTTAAAAGATTATATTCTGAAGAATCTTAAGAAGAGCATTAAACCAAGCTCTGTACACCCATGAACCTGGGCCTGGGGTAGGATCATCATACACTTTCTCTGCCTGTCATGCTCATACCTGTGGTCCCCTCTGCCGGACACAAAACACAAAAGATAGCTGATCACATGATCCTGCAAGATTCTGGGTTCGTTTTAGGTCTGTAGCCGAGAAGGAAGAACTTCCTTGGCTAGGCTGGGAAAGGAGTTCCCAAGATAAAAGATTACTTCTAAAACTCCAGGATTTAAATATGCAGCTATGTAGCATAATTTTCAGGTTCGGGCATAAGGTACATACTGAATTTCATGTGTTTTGTTTTTGTTTTTTAAGTTATAGGATATCCTCCATATGTGTGTTGGGCTCTTGTCTCTTGCATGCAAGAGTTCAAAAATATTTTCAGCTTTTGTCTAATTTGAGGCTTGAGGGGTTGTTAAGGGTTTGTCATCCTGTTTTCAACTTTGGACTCAGGTACGAGAGATGGCCTTCAGGCCCTACTCCTCTACCCTGGTCTCTTGGGCTTTGGTTCAGAGAAAAATGACAAGAGTTCTCTAACCCATGAATTCATTGTGACCTTTGACAAATTCTTTTATCTGTCTGACTCTTAGTTTTCTCATCTGTTAAAAGGGGATAATGCCTATCTTGCAGATACAATTTAATGAGATAATAAAATTGCCTTACCAGTAGTTTTGGTACATGTGCTCTACTAAATCTTTTCTGAGTGTAAATTAATGTAGGAAATAAGTCCCTAATTTGTGCCACAGTTGGCACTCAATCTTTATGTGAATTTCAAAAGTTTATTTTTCCTGTAATTATTATTTAATCTTACTTACTTAACTTACTATGTTCTTACCCATCCTAAAGGTTTCCATTACAGGTGTGCTAGTGGATTTTGTGTAGAAAGGCAGATGCCTGCCTGCTTGCTTCATAGTAAAATGCTGACATAAAAAACCAGCTTTACCTTTATCTGCCATCAAATTTTATGCATCAGCTGTGTAAATATTTAAAAAATCAGGCAGAAAAATATAATTGGTATAGCTTACATTTATAACTACTGCTTATTCTGCATCTTAATTAAGCTTTTACTCTTGCATTGCTTTGTAGCTCATTGTTTTTTATTATAAAATTTATATTTTTTAAAGAAAATTTAAAATACAGAAAAGAGAACAAAGAAAGACTTGTGTACATAGATGGTAATCCATGTAAATAGTTTGTATTTTCCTCTTCTGGTCTTTCCTTAATGTAGGAAGGTAAAAATACCATTGGGATACTACCATGTATAAAATTTTATACCCTGCTTTTTTTAATAAAATGTTATATTGTAAACTTTTTTATATTACAATCTGCATGAACACTTGAATATTTTCATAACTGAAGAATATACTACAACATGGATTTATTTCATGATTTCTTTATTTTCTGACACAATTTCATTCATAGTAAATACTGTGCTGAACATCTTTTTGAATAAGGCTTTTTCTGTTTTTCAAGGTTATGACTTTAGGATGGATTCCCAGAAAAACTTCACTGGGTTAGAGCCTCACACACATTTTAAGTCTTTTGATACTTATTGACAAATCACTTTCCAAAGGAGTCATACCAGTTTTTATTCCTTCCAGGGATTTATCACAATGCCAGTCTCTTTGTAGTAATCTTTGCTATTTTGATAAATGAAAAGTGATGGCAATTTGTTAAATATAGACTATTTTTATTAGTGATGATGGATATATAATTAATATATAATTTAATAAATATACTAATAGAGTTAGAATATATTTTGTTTTTAATGTATGTATTATATATATTTTATATTTAATATATTTTAGTTTAATATACACATTATGTATGTATTTATATATATTTAATGTATGTATGTATTTTTTTTTTTTTCTAACTCTAATTTTTCCATCATGAAATACAGTATCTTCTTCAGGTCCTTTGATAGACCACTGATTCTTATACTCATGATCTCCTAGCAAGAGAGTAAGAGAAAAAAAACACTGAAAAATTTTTATAGAGCGTGTATTATTTGTGATGTCCTCATTTCTCTCTCTCTCTCCTTTTGTTTTAAGATTTATTTATATATTTGAGAGAGAGAGAGAGAGAGAGCGTGAGTGAGTGGGGGGAGGTGTAGAGGGAGAGAATCTCAAGCAGACTCCCCACTGAGCTCTGAGCACAACTTGGGGCCTGGGGCTGGATCCCATGACCCTGAGAGCATGACCTGAGCCGAAATCAAGAGTTGTCACTCAACCAATTGAGCCACCAGGCGCCACTGATGTCCTCATTTTTCTAACCAGCCTTCCCTCATAAAAATTAGTCAGGAAAAAAAAAATTGACTTCTTGCCATTGTGGTATTAGCAGAACTGGCTTATTCCTGCCTCTGTCCTTTGCTTATTCCCCCTCATAATACCTCTGATGCTTCTTTCCTTTCTTATTCTCCCCGTGGTCTCTAGATACTTATTTTCTACATTTACATGTTGACAGTGTGGTTCTACATTTCTCTAGCAGTCTGATCTCAAAACCCTTCCCAGGTTTTTTTTTTTTTTAATTAATTTTATTTTGTTTTATTTTTGAAAGGTTCAGGCTGTTTTACTGTATTAAGGAAAGCTGGGGAGAAAATGTTAGAGAAACACTGTATTAGGATGCCAAGATCTCTTTTTCTCCCTGAAGCTAAAACACATATAGTTTCACCCTGAGGAACCCATTTTTTAGAAAACCAAGCTAAAAGGGAAATGAAATGAAAGGCAGCCTACATTAAATTTCATTTAGGCCTATTGTTTAATTTATGTTCTGGGCCCCTTGATTCCTTTTAGGCCCTAGGCATGCAGGATAACATTTCTGTGTGTTTGGTCACTCCTTCATATTTCATCCTATCTTTGGGCCTTATGGATGTTTCTGTTAAGTCAGACGGTTGGGAGGGTTGCTATGTCGAACAGGGTATTTTTTTAGCAGGTGTGTTGGTTTAGATTTTTTTTCTATTAAACCGTATTTAGCTTTCTCCTTTTTGACTTTAATAATATGATGTCTTACTTCTGTTGATCAATTTTTAAAGTTTTGATGATTCATTAGTGCTTGGATTGTTTTGCTATATTTTTAAAGTGTTTTGTTTATTTATTTATTTTCTGTGCAGCCCTGGAACAGACATAGGGATTTCCTATGAAAGCAGGATGAATACACACTCTAACCTGCATTGTGGACCTTTGCAGATCAGGGTGGTTCCATATTGTGAGCCATGTGGCTAAGCAGGATATAATTGCCTCATTTCTGACCCAGCAGTCAAAGATGCTGAGCTTTGCTGGAGGGAAGTATTCACAGTGACTGCCTGTGTTGTAATTTTTTTTTTTTTTTTGAGGATTAACAGAATACCTGAATTTTTAGGGTTTTCCATATGGTTGCTTTCCCAGTTGCACTAACATTGACTTGAAAAAAAACCACCTCTTCACTTTAGGGAAAAGAAAGTCCCGAGTCACTTAGTATTCCTTACACTCTGGAAGGCTGACTATAAAGGCTTACACTTCCTGCTGCGATTGTATCCTCCTTGAAAGAAACGAAGCAGCAACATGAACTTAGTTCTCTTTATCTGCACAGTGATTCTAAGTCCCAATTTCTGCAGTCTTCCCTCTCTGACTATTTAATGCACTTATCATTTCTCTGCCTGGCATTCCCCTATAGGAGAGATTGAATTTAACAAATGTACACTAAGAATGATAGCTGACACTAATTCAATGAGCAGAAGGTTAAATCCAATCATAATTCCTGAGGTAATGGAGACGGGTAGGGTATGCAGATCTCTGAAGAGTCAAAGAGATTAAATGAAACTACACAGTCCCTTTGACTATGTAGCCACTAGGAGACTGTAATAGTATTTTAAAGTAGGATGATACCGGAGCGTAAAGATTTATTTTTTTTAAATGAACAAAGCATCACAGTCAAGCTGATACAATAATTTTGCAATCCCTTGAGCTGTTAGGCTCAAGTGAAGAAAGATGTTAGCTAAATACAATCTGGAATGAATACATTAATTTGCACAGTCCCTTTCCCCCCATTGTGCATAAAGTCTTGAACGATTTTAACTCAGATGGATTTTTTAGTCCATGATAAAAACTGGAAAGTCTGCCTGCAAAGCTTTTAAAAATATAAATAAGTCACATTAGGGATAGAGGGTTGGGAAGGGGAGGGAGGGAAGATGTGCAAAGACTTAAAAAACCAAACCAAACACAACTGCTTGATTTAATGTCTGTAGATGAAAGCTGTGGACCAGCACGTCCCATGAGACTCCATAGTGGAGTGTCGCTGATGGCAGCTCCTGAGAACTAAGGGAAAACTTGCAGCTGGGGTGATTTGTTCACTAGGATCAGGGTGACAGCTGCATTTCCAACCCTCTGAGCAGCAAGTAGCAAAGGAGTATGTCAATTGCATGTATATCTTTAGCAGTCATATATGGACAATTAAGGAGAAAGTGATTCACATTTGTATCACCCTTACTAAAGAGTATATGAAATATTTAGTCTCAGAGACTTGGAGGATTTAGAGATCCCACCATGAATTCTTGCATGATTGAGCAGGGTTCCTCTTTTAAAATACATATGTGATGAGTGAATGATCATAATTCTTGAGTTGGTGTGACTGTGTAAAGACACCGACATTACATAAGCCATTCTCGTACATACCTCAGAGGGAGACTCAAGTTTTAGGAATGCTTTAGTAGTACACGATATTGAAATTGCTCTGGATTTGTTGAAATTCGAAATGGAAGTGATGAAACCGTAAAGATATGGGAAAGAATATTTTGTTTTCAGAAATTAAAGCTTTCTAGATGTAATGTATGGGGATTAACATAAGAATAAAAAAAAATTCAAAAAAAGAAAAAAAAGAAATTAAAGCTTTCTAAATTCGTGAGTTAGAATAAAGTATTGTCATTTTTAAAAATGCATAAATGTATTAAGTTTTTAGAAAAGAAACTGGTTAGATAAACTAAATCTGCTAATGTATATCCCAAACATTTAAAACGTGCACACACTTCGACCTACTATTTTGTCATCAAGGAATGGGTGATGCCCACCTCATTTTCTCAAATAATGTATCTTTTTTTGTTGTTTGTCATTTCAGTCGTTTGTTCTTTATTAAAATTATGTAACATTTGACAAATATAAAAGAATATGTGTATTACCAGTATGGAAGTAAGGCAGCGTAGCAATAACTGAACACTAGGGAATCTACCATTCAATTAAGTCTAAACCATTACTTATATGATTATGTTTCTTTCTTACCTTATTCATTTTCTCCCACTTACAGATACCCAGTAACCTGGATTTTATCATTTCCTTTTCTAAAATGTTTTTAATCATCTAAGTGTATATTCTTATTTTTTTTCAAAATTGAGTGTAATTTACATACAGTCAATTTCATCCATTGTTGTGTACAATTCTGTGGGTTTTGACAAACGGTTATGCCCTCACAATCAAGATATAGAACAGTTCTGTCACTGCTGAAATGCCCCTTTGTAGTCAATCCCTCTGCCACACCCCCAGCCCTTGGCAACCACTTACCTGTTTTCTGTCTCAATAGTTTTGCCCTTTCCAGAATGTCAGATAAGTGGAATCACACATTATGTGGTCTTTTGAGTTTTTCTTTCACTCTACATAATGCATTTGAGATTCATACATGTTTTTGTGTGTATCAGTAGTTCATTTCTTATGATTCAATAGCATTATATTATAGCTATGTACTTACTATAGTTTATTGATTCACCAGCTGAAGAACATTTTTGGATGGTTCCAGTTTTTGACAATTACAAATATATCAAGTATAAACCTTTGTATATAAGTTTTTGTGTGTACATACATTTTTTTAAAGATTTATTTATTTGGGAGAGAGAGAGTGAGTGAGTGAGAGAGCACAAGCCAAGGGGAGAGGCAGAGGGAGAAGCAGACTCCCCACCGAGCAGGGAACCCGAAGCGGGACTTGATCCCAGGACCCTGGGATCATGACCTGAGCCAAAGGCAGACACTTTACTGACTGAGTCACCCAGGCACCCGTGAACATAGATTTTTATTTCACCTAAGTAAATACCTACAATTGAGACTTCTGGGTCATATGGCAAGTGTATGTTTAACTTTGTAAGAAATTTTGTATTAAGCCAGTATTTCCAAAGGGGTTGTATCATTTTGCATTTCCACAGGGAATTTATCAATTCTCTGCATCTTCCTTAGCACTTAATATTGTCAGTTATTTATTTTTATTTTTTTCAAATTTAGCCATTCTTTTCTTAGTGGTATTGCATTGGGTTTTATTTTACATTTCCTGAATGATGAATGATGTTAAGTCTCTTTCCTGTGCTTATTTGCCATATACATACATATATATATGTATATATATATATATATGTATATATATATACACATATATATATATATACATACACACATATATATATGTGCCATATAGATATTTATCTTTGGTGAAGTGTCTGAATGTTTTGCCCTTTTGAAAAATGAGTTGTTTATTTTCTTACTGAGCTTTGAGAATTTTTATGCACAGATGCAAGTCCTTTAATTTGTAATTTGTAAATATTTTCTTTTGGTCTGTAACTTATCTTTTCATTCTCTTAATAGTGCCTTTCAAAGAGCAGAAGTTCTTAATTTTGCTAGTGCCCTGTATCAATTTTTTCTTTTATGGTTCGTGCTTTGGGTTTTTATCTGACAGTTTAATTAATTAACTAACTAATTAATGTCTAACCCAGAGTCACAAAGATTCTTGATCATTTTTTTCTAGGAGTTTTATAGTTGCAGACTTTACAATGAGGTCAGTCATCATTTTCAATTAATTTTATTATATTGTGTGAGGTAGGGATCAGAATTCACATTTTTTGCCTATGGATAACCAATTGTTGCAGAAACCTTTGTTGAAAAGACTATTGTTTCTCAATTGAATTGTCTTTGCATCTTTGTTGGAAATCAAGTGAACACATATGTGTGATCTACTTCTGGATTCTCTATTTAAGAAAAAAAACACATTAATTTACATGTCTACCCTTTTACTAATACCATATTGTCTTCATTCTGTAGCTTTTAAATGAGTCTTGAAATCAGGTAATGTGCAATCAGGTAGTTCACTTAAAAAATTACCTTGGCAGGTGCCTGGGTGGCTCAGTTGGTTAAGCGACTGCCTTCGGCTCAGGTCATGATCCTGGAGTCCCGGGATCGAATCCCGCATCGGGCTCCCTGCTCAGCGGGGGGTCTGCTTCTCCCTCTGACCCTCTTCCCTCTCGTGCTGTCTCTCATTCTCTCTCTCAAATAAATAAATAAAATCTTTAAAAAAAAAAATTACCTTGGCTATTCAGTTCTTTGTCTTTCCATATAAATTATATAATTAGCTTGTCTGTTTCTATAAGAAACTTGTTGGGATGTTGATTGAAATTAAATTGAATCTGTAGAGTAATACGGTGAGAAATGTCATGTTAACCATATGGAGTCTCATAGAGTCCATTAAAAGTGGCTTATTTATTCATTTATTTACATCTTTTTAAATTTCTTTCATTAGTGTTATGTAGTTTTCAGTTTTAAATTTCTTTCATTAGTGTTATGTAGTTTTCAGATCTTGCACATATTTTGTTAGACTTAAAACTAAGTATTTAATAATATTTAATGCTATTATAAATGGTACTTTTGAAATTTCAATTTCCAATTGTTCATTGCTAGTATATAGAAATACTGTTGATTTTGTATATAGATTTTGTATATGAAACCTTAAGTCACTTATATGTTTTAGTAGCTTTTTTAAAAATAGATTTGGGGGTGCCTGGGTGGCTCAGTTGGTTAAGCGACTGCCTTCAGCTCAGGTCATGATCCTGGAGTCCCAGGATCGAGTCCCGCATCGGGCTCCCTGCTCGGCAGGGAGTCTGCTTCTCCCTCTACCCCTCCCCCCTCTCATGTGCTCTCTCTCATTCTCTCTCTCTGAAATAAATAAATAAAATCTTAAAAAAAAAATAAAAATAGATTTGGGTTTTGGTTTTTTTTTTTAAATCTGTGCAGTCTTATTTTCTATGACTAGAGACAATTCTATTTCTTCCTTTCCAATCTGTATTCATTTTATTTATTATAATTGCATTATTGCACTGTCTTGGACACAGTGTTTGGTAGGATGATGAATAGGAAAGCTGACATTCTTGCCTTGTTCTGATCTTAGGGAAAAAAACTTACAGTTCTTCATTAACAAGTATGATGTTAGCTATAGATCTTTTTGTAGATGCTCTTCTATTTCTAGTTTGCTGGACGTTTTTAAGAATTATGAATCAGTGTTGAATTCTGCCAAATTTTTCTGCATCTATTGAGATGTACACGTGTTTTTTTTCTTCATTATTCCATTGATATAGTGAATACTTTGAGTGTTTTTTAAATGATGAACAACTCCAGCATTCTTTGAATAAACTGCACTTGGTCATGATGCTTTTTTTTGTTTGTTTTTTACATATTGCTTGATTCAATTTACTGGTATTTTGTTGAGGATTTTTGTCCACAGGAATGTTGGCCTATAGCCTCTGCCCCCCTCCTTATGTTGTCTTTTTCTGGTTTTGATATTAGGGTATTTCTGACCTCATGAAATGAGTTGGGAACTATTCTCTCTTCTCTTTTGTTCTGAAAAAGATTGTGCAAATTTGTATTATTTCTTAAATGTTTGGGAGAATTTGCCCATGTATCCATATAGGCATGGACTGTTCTTTGTTGGAAACTTTTAAACTAGTAATACACTTTAATTAACATATATAAGATTATTCAGAGTATCTGTTACTTGAGGGAGTTTTCAGTTTGTGTCTTTAAATGTCTGTAGTATCTATCGTGACACGTCCTCTTTTGAAGTCTTGATATTTGTAATTTGTGTCTTCTCTCTTACTTTGTTGATCAATTTGGCTAAAAGACTATCTTTTTTTCCCCCTAAAGACACAGTTACAGTTTCATTGATTTTTCTCTGTTGGTTTTTGTTCTCAGTTTAATTGATTTCTGCTCTTATCTTTATTATTTTACTCCTTCTGCTTGCTTTAGGTATAATTTGTCCTTTTGCTACTTTCTTAAGGTGTATTCTTGAGTCATTTATTTGAAACTTCTTTTCCAAAATAAGCATTTTAATGCAATAAGTATCCCTTTAAATATTGCTTTAGCTGCATCTTAAATTTTGACAGGGTGTTTTTTCCAATTTCCTTAAATTAAAAATATTTTTTAATTGAGGTGCCTGGGTGGCTCGGTTGAGTGTCTACCTTCAGCTCAGGTGGTGATCCCCGGGTTCTGGGATTGAACCCTGAGTTAGGATCCCTGCTCAGTGAGGAGCCTGCTTCTCCCTCTCCCTCTGCGCAACCCCCCTCCCTCACTGCTCATGCTTTCTCTCCTGCATGCTCGCTCTCTCTCTCTCAAATAAAGAAATAAGTTTTTTTTTTTAAAGATTTTATTTATTTATTCATGAGAGGCAGAGAGAGAGAGGCAGAGGGAGAAGCAGGCTCCCAAGGAGCAGGGAGCCCGATGTGGGACTCAATCCCAGGACCCTGGGATCATGACCTGAGCCGAAGGCAGACGCTCAACCATCTGAGCCACCCAGGTGCCCAAGAAATAAAATCTTTAAAAAAATATTTTCTAATTTCCTTTGTGACTTCCTCTTTTACCTTTGGTTATTGAGAAGTATATTGCTGTTAGCTAAATATTTTGGAATTTCCAGATATCTTTCTGTTATTGATTTCTAGTTTATATCAATATGGCTGGAGAACATCCTTTGTATGATTTAAATTGTTTTAAATTTGTTAGTGTTTTGTTTTACGATCTGATAGTGTATGTTCCATATGCACTTGAAAAGAATGTGTAGTCTGTCATTGTTAGATGGCGTGTTTTATAAATGTCAATTAAGCTAATTTGATTGATTGTATTTTTACAGTCTATATTCTTTTCTTTTTTTTTTTTAAAGATTCTATTTATTTATTTGACAGATAGAGAGAGCTCAAGCAGGGGGAGTGGCAGAGGAGAAGCAGGCACAGGGAGCCTGATGCAGGGCTCGATCCCAGGATCCTAGGATCATGACCTGAGCCAAAGGCAGACGCCTAACCCACTGAGCCACCCAGGTTCCCCTAAAGTCTATATTGTTTCTGAGTTTCTGTTCACTTGTTTTATTGATTCCTGACAGTAACATCTCCAACAATAATTGGGTTTGTCCATTTGTCCCTTCATTTCTGTTTTTGATTCATATATTTTCATAATCTATTATTAAATGCATATAAAATAACATCCAAACTTGAGTTTTCCTAGTGGGTTGTTCCTCTTCATTTTAATAGTATTTGTTTTTCTAGAGTCTACCGTTTCTGCTATTTATATAGCCACTGCAGCTTTTTTTTGATTAGTGTTTGCGTAGTATATACATCAATTATTTTTCTCATCAATTATTTTTAACTTACTTATGTATTTATGTTTAATGTAAGTTTCTTATAGACAATACAGTTGAGTATTGCTTTTTAAATTAATCTGACAATCTTAGTCTTTAAATTGGTGTGTGTTTTGGTATTCTCTGTAGCAATAGATATTTTTGGATTAACATACCATCTTGCTAGTTATTTTTTATTATTCCATTTGTTTTTGACTCTCCTCTTGCTCTCTTTCATGTGCGTTTATTTGTAGGATGATTCCACTTACCTACACTATTGGCTTATTATTTTTTACTTCTTTTTTTTTTTTTTTTTTTAAAGATTTTATTTATTTATTTGACAGCGAGAGAGGGAATACAAGCAGGGGGAATGGGAGAGGGAGAAGCAGACTCCCCGCTGAGCAGGGAGCCCGATGTGGGGCTCGATCCCAGGACCCTGGGATCATGACCTGAGCCGAAGGCAGACACTTAACGACTGAGCCACCCAGGCACCCTATTTTTACTTCTTAAAATATTTTTTCATAGTTGCCCTGGGGTTTCCATCTTTAATTAATCATATTCTATGTTCACATATTATACTGCTTCACATGTAGTACAAGGACTTTATAATGTTATTCTACCACTTCTTCCCTTCCATTCTTTGGGATGTTGTTATAATTTTAACTTCACATATGCTATAAACACACACACAATAAATTACTGCTGTGTTTTGCTCTGACAGTCCACTATGTTTTAGATCAATTACAAAATTTATTTACATTCATTAATGTTATTTCCAAAACTATTCATTTCTTTGTGTAGATCCATGTTTCTGTCTGGTGTTGTATTTCTTCTAACTGAGGAACTTCCTTTAATATTTCTTGTAGTGCAAGAGTGCTGGTAATGAATTTTCTCAGCTTTTGTCTGAAAAAGTCTATATTTTTGAAAATATGAGACTTGAAAAACTTCATTTTGGAAAGATTTTTTTACTAGGTGTATAATTCTGGGTTTACTTTTTTTTGAGTAAGTTAAAGATACTATTCCATTGTCTCCTGGCTTGCATAATTTCTGACAAAAGGCTGTTATCACATTTAAATCTTTTGTTTCTCTGTGTGTAACTTGTATTCTTTCCCTCGTTTCTTTAAAAATTTTCTCTTTGGGATGCCAGGGTGGCTCAGTCAGTTAAACGTCTACCTTTGGCTCAGGTCATGATCCCAGGGTCCTGGGATCGAGTCCTGTGCCGGTCTCCTTGCTCAGCGGGGAGCCTGCTTCTCCCTCAGCTGCTCCCCCTGCTTGTGCTCTCTCTCTCTCTGATAAATAAATAAATAAATAAATAAATAACATCTTTTAAAAAAATAAAAATTTTCTCTTTATCTTGGTTTTCAACTTTGAATTGGATATGATATGGGTGTGATTTTATTTAGTATTCTCCTTGGTGTTCTCTGAGTTTCTTGGCCTTCATTAATTTTAGAATTTTTTTGGTCATTATCTCTTCAATTTTCTTCTGCCCATTTTTTCCTCATTTTTCCTTCTTGTATTCAATTATACACGTGCTAGATCATTTTTTGTTGTCATATAGTTCTTGAATGATTTGTTTTCCTACATCTACTCTTCTTCCTTTTCTTCTTTCTTTCTTTCTTTTTTTTTTTGATTCAACTTGGGTACTTTCTATTGACTTTTATTCATCAATTAATTCCTTAGCTTCTTCAAACCTGTTTATGAGCCTGTCAAAAACATTATTAATTTCTGTTACTATCTTTTTCATTTCCATCAATTTGATATTTTTCTTTTTCTTTTTTTTATTTTTAAAGATTTTATTTATTTATTTGAGAGAGAGAATGAGAGACAGAGAGCACAAGAGGGAAGAGGGTCAGAGGGAGAAGCAGACCCCCTGCTGAGCAGGGAGCCCGATGCGGGACTCGATCCCAGGACTGCAGGATCATGATCTGAGCCGAAGGCAGTCGCTTAACCAACTGAGCCACCCAGGCGCCCAATTTGATATTTTTCTTATAGTTTTCATCTCTCTGCTCAACTTCTCTGTTTATGCAAATTGTCCACTTTTCCCACAGAATCTTTAAAATATTTGTGAAAATAAATGAAGGAAACCTTATTTAAAATGGATTCAGGAAGCCCTGAAGGAGGAGGTCTCATGCCCTATCACTTGCTGTAAGGCACATAACTTGTATTCCCCAATAGGAGGAAGCTTATTTTACATACCCAAGCAGGAGGAAGAAAGAATTTCTCCTTGCCCAGCAACAGCCCAGTCAATGAGAGCTCAGCAAAAGAGTCCTTCTCAGTGTCCTTCTTTCCCCTACAAAAGCAAACCCCTCTCCTCTGTTCTCTGGACTTGCCTATGGTTCACAATAGTTTGCTTGTCCCCAGTGGGAATTCTCCTATTCCTGAATAAACTTATTTTGCTGGTAAAATAACTAGCTTTTTTTTTTAGGGTCAACATATTAATCATAGTTATATCAAATCCTGTCTGAGAGTTCCAACATCTGTCACATCTGAATCTGGTACTGTTAAATGTTTTTACTCTTGACATTGTATATCTTATTTTTTCTTCTTCTTTGTGTGTCTTGTAATTTTGGTTGAAACTGGACATATTGTGTAGGGTACTAGAGATTGAGGTTAATAGTATTAATCTTTGTAAATGGTTCTGCTGCTTCTTTTTGCTAGACCTTGTAAGCCTATTTAGGAGTTGAGGTAGGTTTGCATTTTCTTCTTGATATAATTTCCATAGTGTTCCAAAGTTTTCAAATTTTTCTTGTATTACTTTGTGCTTAGGGTGGGGATTGAGTTGATGGAGGATTTTTCTCAATGTATTTGTTCTACATTCAGCTTTTGACATTCTCTGTCAAAATTGTACCTAAGAGAGTTTATGCTCTTGCCTCTCCTCCAGCAGTAGACTACTGTTATTTTTTACTTGGTTCTTGCTTTCCCAGTTGTGTGTGTGTGGGGGGGGGGGGGATGTGATGGAGTGCTTTCTCAGGGTCTTTTTCAGCCTCAGTCATAGCCCTGTGTTGTGTTATTAGGTCTTGATTATGGTCTTCTCAGTGATCCTACTCCAGCTGTAGGGGAGTGTCATACTTTCCTAGGGCTCCCGGATTGCTTTGAACAATAGAAATTTATTCTTTCATAGCTCTGGACACTAGAAATTGGAAATCAAGGTGTTAGCAGATTTGATTCCTTTTGGAGACTCTAGTGGGGAATCTGGTCTATGTCTTTCTCCAGGCTTCTGGTGGTAGCCAGGAATCCTTGGCCTTCTTTAGCTTATAGATTAATCACTCCAGTCTCTACACCCATCTTCACATGGCATTCTTCTATTTGTGTTTCTGTTTCTTTATATGGACTTCTTACAGGGACACCAGGGATTGGATTTAGTACCTATCTTAATCCAGGATCATCTTATCTTAAGTTGATTATATCTGCTAAGATCCTAGTTCCAAATAAGGTCACATTCACAGGTACCAGGAATTAGGACTTGAACATATATTTGTGGGGGGTCGGGGGGGATGTTAGTTTGCTAGGGCTGTTATAACAAAATACCACAGACTGGGGGACTTAAACAACAAAATGTTTTGTTTTCTTTTTTCATAGTTCTGGAGGCTAGAAGTCCAAGGTCAAGGTGTTAATAGGATTGGTTTCTTATGATGCCTCTCTCCTTGGCTTCCAGATGGCTACCCTGTTGCTGCTCCTTCACTTGGTTTTCCCTCTGGGTACACACATCCCTGGTGTTTTTTTTGTATATCCTAATCTTTTCTTTGTACAAGGACACCCATCAGATTGAATTAGGGCCCACACTAACAACTTTATTATTGTAACATAATCATCTCTTTAAAGCCCCTATCTCTAAATATAGTCATATCTGAGGTACAGGGGTTAGGGCTTCAACATATGAATGTGGGGGGAGAGGGGAACAAAAATTCAGCCTACAACACTGGATATAATTCAACCTTAAACTAATTGGGTGTGGTGGGGTCTAGGATGTTTTTCTACCCTTCACCCAATTGTTGAGAGACAGGATATGAGTAGAACTTTTATAAAATATGTTCAATTCTTTTCTTATTCAAATCTTCCTGATAGTTATTTATAATACATTTAAAAAAATTATATACTTGTGATGTTTGTGATACCATATTTTATTGCTTTTAATTGGTGGAAAATGTAAAGGTTGAATTTAGAAATTTTATCCTTCATAAATGGTTTGCATTTGCTTCTTTCAGAAGCCAAGAACTATTCCTAACCTGGTTCTACTTTACACCCTTCTAGGATCTCCAGTTTAATCCAACAGTCTCAGATTTATACTCATGACCTCAGGCTAAGCATTTGCCTCTTGATTGTGGTATTAATAACATATATCCATCTGGTATGCTTGTCTTTTGTGTCCCAGTCACTCATCAGGTTTCAGCTCATAGGATTATTTCTTCTCCTTGGAAATTTCTTACATCTTGGGAGTCTATCAATGCAGTATGTTTTATGCAACATCTAGTCTCTTGGTAACATGGGGAACTTTCAGAATATTTAGCCCATCCGATCTCAAAGAACAGAAGTCTTCAATAATATATTTTATAATCTTTTTATATTCAGTCACATAGATGTACCTCCATTTTTCCAATGTTTACACAGTATTTGATTTTAAGGATGTAATATATTTTAAATTCATACACCTACTTAGAGGCATAAAGAGTATTCCTAGTCATTAGCTATTTTACGTGACATGCAGTGAGCATCATTGTACTTGAATTTCTATGAACTTTTATAATTATAAACTTGTAGGATACATTTCTAAAAGAATTGCTGAGTGAAAGGCATTTTGAAAGTTTTTGGTAGATATTTTCTGACAAATTTAAATGTTATTAGAAAATATAAACAATGTTTCTAGACTTTTGTATTTTACTAATATTTACCATTTTAAAATTATGTTATATTCTATATGGTTAATATTTCCCCTTCAATGACAGTAAATCTTGTCTACATGGAACATTTTGTATGAAGGCAAGTTGTATGTAGGCAAGAACATTTTGTATGAAGGAATTCAATACCTGGTCCTAGTCCTGGCTCTGCCATACATTTTCTTTTCGACTTTAGATAAGTTAGTTGATCTTCTTAGTTCTCTGTTTATACATAAATTGTAGACTATTGAACTAGAACAGGGGTTATTAAATTTTATTCCAAGAATAAGAAGATAAACCTGATTGGTAGTTCTTTGGAATCCCTGCCATTATTCATTACTTCAAGCAAGATAACTGTGCATTTATCATACACACACACACACGCTGAAAAAGAGCTCATTCATTTTTCCAAAAAACGTTACACAATTAAAAGTAGTTTAGGCTCAGTTGGAGCTCAGCGTGGAACCTGCTTGAGATTCTCTCTCTCCCTCCCTGCTCGTGTGCTCTCTCTCTCTCAGATAAATAAATAAATAAATAAATAAATAAATAAATAAATAAATAAATAAAACCTTTTCAAAAAAAAGGAGTTTAGAATCCTTTTTCCTACATGGATTTAAAGTCATTTCATGTTTTAAAATTTTATGACAAGATTCTGTGTATTCTTCTGAATTGCTAGTTTTTAGTATTTGAACTGCAATTATGGCTCCTAGTTTTTTTCCTTCTCCATTCAATGCAAAAATAAAAGCAGTTATTTAGACCAAAAAAAAAAAAAAAAAAAAAAAGTGAGAGCTTTTCTTCCTCTAATCTTTTCTCTCAACTTTATTTCACTTTTGATTTGGGAATGTTTCATTCTCAACTACATTTTTTTTTTCAGAGAAAAGTTAAACAATTTTGACTTCTCTTAATTTAATATCCTTCATTGTGAGCCTGAATTTAAATATAGAACACTTTCTTATATCTTATATATCTTGTCTTTCTTGATTTTCATAGGGTATATCCATAGCTTGTGAATTGGTCATTTTTAATGGAATGCTTCTATCCTCACTCTCATCAAGTTCCAAGCCCCAGCGTACTCTCTTATCATCAATATTGAACATATCGTCACATTTCTTTTGTCTGAATATTTCTTTCCCCATAACATTTTTTACATTCCTTTTGAAAACTCTAATTACCTTAGGCATAAGAACAAACTCTTGGTTTAAATCTCTTAATCAGGCTTTCCCAAAATAGCCACTGAGGCATAATGACTCATTCTCCCATGTGCCTGATTATCCATCTCAGAATTTTTGAAATTCACTCAATTTACATCTGTGTTAAGGACTTTTGCACCTCTGCAAGTTCCACTTTTCCCATTGCTGAAATGTAACCTTCTCCAGGAAGTTTCTCCTACTAGCTAGGGAGGAAACGTTCTCTTTCTCTCATTGCAGGCAAAGTACTTGTACTTTGTCTATAATGAAAAAACAATGGGACTTTATTGAAATAGTCTCCAGTAAGGCTGAGTTTATAATAATTTTACTTGCACTGGGCTGAAGTTTGTAAATGCTATCTCTAAAAAGAAATCTACCAGGAAAATAAGAGTCATTAAGATTGCAAGAGATAGGGGCGCCTGGGTGGCTCAGTCGGTTAAGTGGCTACATTCGTCTTGGGTCATGATCCCAGGGTCCTGGGATTGAGCCACCTGTCTGGCTCCTTGCTCAGCAGGGAGCCTGCTTCTCCCTCTCCCTCTGCCTGCCACTCCACCTGCATGTGCTTTCCCTCTCTCTATCCCTGTCAAATAAATAAATAAAATCTTAAAAAAAAAAGATTGCAGGAGATATATATGTATATATATATTCAGATAAACATACACACACATACTCCACACTTCCTTAATTTTGAAAAAGTCTTTAAGATCGTAAACTCTTATTTCTACCTTAAATGAGAATCTGTTCAAATAATCAAATATATTTAAGAATATTTCAGCATATGTACTATAATTTAAAATGATCTTCCCTTGACCTGAATAGTGCTTTACTCTACTACAGCTTATTTACTAGTGAGAAGTTTAGGTAACTTACAATAGTGGATGCTGGGGTGCACCTCCCAGGTTTCTCTTTAGGACCAAGGCACTCATTCCCAAGCTGTTAGAAATATTGGTGACGGAAAGGTCTCAGATATATCCCTCTTTAAGAATTGCCCTCAACTAAAGAAACTCATATCTAAGATGTGACTAAGATCACATGCCAGTTTTGTGGGCAGTCTGAACCCAGTATCCGCTCTAGTGGAGGTAGAAAATCTTGGTCTTTGGGGTGCCTTTGTTGGGACCGCAGCTCAATTTCTCCTTCTGCTACTTGCTTCCTTTGCTCCCCCCAGACATTGTTCCCAAGAGACTCTCTGATAAAATTCCTGCCTACCTAATCTTGACCAATCTTGACCAATAATCCTTACCCCCAGAGTTCCATTTTACTGTGTAACTATGGAATAAAGAGAAAAAAATAGCTAATATTTAAACAAATCTTACTACTTCCCAGGCATTATGCTAAGAACTTCCGTTTCAACAAATCACCTAATCCTCACAACAATATGAGGTGGTAATTATCATCATCATCATCATCATCATCATTTTTATTTATAAATGAGGAAACTCACCTTAGAGGAATTACATAATTTTCCCAAGTCTTACAGCTACTAGGTGGTAGAGCCAGGATTTGAAACTATGACTGCTGTATTCCAGAGATTATACTTTTAATGACTCAATTATTTTACTTCTTGAATATCTAGGACATATATGGAATATCTAAAAGGGCATATCTAGATAGAGAACTATTTAAGGATTGTGGCTGTGAAGGCTAATGACTAAATTCTGAAAATCATATTCTGCTCCATATTTATATTGTAAGGACACATCATTTTTGATAAAATGACTTTTTTTTTCTAGGTAAAAATAGTCATCATCATTTTTAAGTTAAAACACAATACTATATTTAGATGTTGGGTACAACTGATGTTTCATCGCTGATGCAAAGCTAATGAATGTTAAAATTAATTACATGTGAGGAAATTCAAGCCTACTTGCTGACTGATACTAATAAAGGCTGGTTTTTTGTTGGAATCAACCACTGATGTGCTAATGGAATTCTGATTAATGAATTTGTCAATTGTTTGTCCCCATTGTAGACATTAACTGGCATTCCATCAATAACTGTGACAAAAAAAAAAAAATACATGACCAAAATACAGATTGCTTGCTGGTTTTAAATGTATTTCCAACCAAATTAAACTGGCTACATGACACAACTGATTTAGTCTACTATGTAGAAATTGACTTTATTTACTTTAGAAATTCAACTGAAGACCCTTTTCTTCAATAAGCACATACATATCATAGTCTTATCAGAGAACTTGCACAGAGTAGAAGCCTGTAGATTAAGTTGCTCCTTTTATTGATACTGATATTTATATATGCTTTGTAATAAAAATACTTTATATTTGTATAGCACTTCTGAGTTTTCACAAATACTATCCACATCATTCTTATCATAATTGTGAGATAGTTGGGCTGGGTGTTTTCAATGTCATTTTCTAGACAGGTCAACAGAACTTAGACTCAGTGATTTGTTGAGATGGCTGAGGTAGGAGTTAATCTGACCTATAGTCTTTTCTACACTGACATGAACACATAAATGTCTCTCCTCTCTTAGCAATTCCTTCTTTTTTGCCCTCCTTTGTGATGTAATGTTCATCCTTTCATGGGCAAATTTCTTGAAAAAAGGAACATACATGTGCTATATTTGCTTTCATATTATGCATCCACCATTCCTGAATGCTTTGCAAACTGAAGTCTGTTCTTATCACTACGAAAGAATGGCACTATCACAGGTCACCAGAAGTCCTCCTTATACAACATCCAGTGGCATGATCACAGATCATAGGTTTCAGACGTCATTGTTTACCATCTTTCCTAAGCATATTATGTGTTTCAAGAAACATTCCTCTTTTCTGAATACTGAAATACTGAATCATGAAAGTGATTCTTTTCACCCCTTTGTTAACTTCATTGAATCCTTTTCCTATCCTTCAAATACAGTTGTTCACCAAAGGAACATCCTTGACTTTCACCTCTTCTTTCTGCATATTGGATTCATCATGAGTATTTATGGTTTCATTGATCAACTCCACTTATATGAGAGGCAACATAATACAGATTTTTTTTTTTTTTTAGAGAGGGAGGTATGGAGGGAGAGACAGGGCTTCAGGGCAGAGGGAGAGGGAGAATCTTAAGTGGGCTCTGAACCCAGTGCGGAGCCCAATGTGGGGCCTACTCTCACAACCCTGAGATCATGATCTGAACTGAAATCAAGACTCAGCTGCTTAACTGACTGAGCCACCCAGGTACCTCTTATAAGCTTAAAACCTTAGCCTCAAACTCAATTCTGTTTGAATCCAAGCTCCATCATTTATTAGCTCTGTGACTTTGAGAAACTTCTCAGTTTATCCATGTACAAAATGGGTTTACCCTGCTTGCCTCAGAGGGTTGGAAGGAATAAAGAGATAAAGTTTGTAAAATGCTTAGTCACTGATATTCCCAATTTTTTATTTTGATGAAATGTAAACCCTGTAGTATAGTGTCTACAAGACTCTGTACCATCTGGTTGCTTCCCACATCCAAGGAAGAGATATTGATGGTGAAGATTATTTGGTGGCAGAAAGATGGAGAGAAGTAGAAAAATTGAAGACATGTTTTATAGGAAGGATTTACTGGATTAGGTGTTAGCTTGATGATTGAGATGGGGTGATAAAAGAAGATTATCCTAAAATACTTTGAAAGTTTAAGCCTAATAAAATTGGATAGAGGGTATTATTTACTGAGAAAGGGGCACTGGAGAAGATCTAGGATTCTGGAGAAGATTATAAATAAACTAGGTTTGGGGCATGTGGCATTTTAAGTTCCTTTCTGATATCTAGGTGGAATGACTGAATAGGCAGTTAAACAGGAAAGATATAGAAGAAAAAAAAAAATCCCTGAAATACTTTAAGTTGGGAACTACATTAAAAGCAACACAGAAAGATAGAACTGAAAAATATATACAATCAGGGTTGTGGTAGATAAGAATATATAAAATATAAGTGCAAATATTAAAATTATAATAAGGTTGATAAATATGGAAAATATACTAGGGAGTTTATATGTATGCATAACTGCTGGTCCTAAAGAAAAAAAGGGTAAATGAAATATTAAAAATAATTAAAGATATACTAGAAGAAAACTTTTCTGAAATAAATACTTGTATTATTGTTTTATTAAAAAATATTCATTAAATGACTAGTTTTTGTCAAGTACCATCCTAGGCACTGGGAACAAAGTATTGGAAAAGTTAGAAAAGGTAACTGTTCTCAAGGAATGTGTGTTCTACAGCCAGTAAAATGCACATCATATCCCAGGGGAAACTTAAGTAAAGCATCAATAAGATGTACTGTCATGAAGATACCAAACATCAAGATAAAAAATTTATGGATGTCCAAGCAAAGAACACAAGTCACCTATATGGATGAAAAGTAATATTGGCCTCAGATTTTTCCATAAGTCTTAGTGAGAAGACAGAGGATTACTGTCTACAGAACTCTGAGGGAAGATATTATGTCCCAGTAATTTTAACACCCAACCAAAATTTCTTTTAAGTATGAGAGCAATGGACAGACATTCTCAAGTAAATAAGAAGTCAAGCAATACTGTACTCATGAATCTTGGTTGGAGAAAATATAAAAATTGTACAGTGATATCCAGGTGAAAATGATATGGAGCAAATTTAAAAACTCAGGATGGCAGACCCATGCTTGGCATTGAATATACTGAGATATAATTATTTATATATTGAATGTACTGAAACATAATTATAGTAAAGCATATTATAATTATATAATATTAAATAACTGTGGGATTTTTTCCAGAATAACATAATACAAGTGTCATAAACCTTGTAATTAACAAGTAAGTATTACAAGGTGGGGAGAGAAGAGATAGGAGTTAGTATTTTTATGCTAATTTTTCTCATCTTTTATGGTAGAGGTCAGGCCTAAATTTAAATCATGAGGTTTTGTTTTTCTTCCTGAAATAATGATTTTTTTCCCATAACTTCAAAGGAATCCTTTTGGAACCAAAATTATATGCTGACAAATAACAAGTGTCTAAACTATAGTTTCTTCAGTTTTATTTTATTCTCTTATGTTAAATTCAAGTAGATTGAAGTAATTTGATATTAGAAAGTATGATCTCATTTGGACTGCTATTCTTTCTGTCTGACTCTCTCAGCGTATCTGGGTTTCTGTCTGTGCATTTGCACGGGGGTGATTTCTGGAGTGATAGTCTCCAGATGATAAGAACAAAGGTTGCTTCTGGAGTTAGGGAGATAGTGCAAACATGATACATTCCTTATTTTTTATTATAAGTAGTCATCTATGGAAGAAACCACTGATGAATGAAAGAAAGGAACTGTTAAAAATCGCCTTTGGAGATGGGTCTGGCAGCAGGCATAGATGGGGTAGGAGGATTAACCATGGGAAAGTCTTTTATCTTCTCGGGCCCCTTCCATTCACAGATCAGGAGTTGGAACATTTTATATTATAGAGGGCAAGTTTTTTACACAGTAGTATTTTAGAGAAAACTTTCTAATTCTGATGCATTTATTGACTGTTTCAGAACTGACTTGCTAATTATTTTAATTTCAAATCTTAAAACAATTTAAAAGTACTTTTTAGGTTTTTTTTTAAGAGATTTATTTATTCATTTTACAGAAAGAGAGAGAGCATGTGTTTAAGTGGGGTTTGGGGGTAGGGGCAGAGGGAGAGGCAGAGAAAGAATCTCAAGCAGACTCCCTGCTGAGCGTGGAGCCAGAGGCTGGGCTTGATCCTAGGACCCTGAGATCATGACCTGAGCCAAAATCAAGAGTCGGCTGCTCAACTAACTGAGCCACCCGTGTGCCCCCTTTTTAAGTATTTTGAAGTATTGTAAATATTTTGAAATAATGGTATATTTTTTTAGGGGATTCTATACTTGTTATGCTATGTGAACAAATGAGCTGTGATTTTACTTGTTTCAGATCCTGGTCACACCTTTCCTTTACATAATTATTTCATATAATGCATGCACCCATGCACATTCAAATTTTTTCAATTAAAAAAAACTTTTGGCATTTGAGGCTGATTTACTAAAATGAGTTGATCTTTGGTTTTCCACTAAATACTAAAAGCAATCACTTCTATATTCCTCTAAGTTCCTTATAGCACTCAATTTATTTCATTTCCCAGGTTCTCCTTTCAAATCATATTCCATGACCTCAGCGGCTGCTACTAGGCTGGACTTTTGTGCCACCCGGGTGCTGCTGGGAGCTTCGGAGGTCAGGATTGCATTAGCTATCTGGGCTTTATAAGTAAGCCTGCCTCTACCTCGGAACCAGCAAGTAGGACTTTTGAAAACATAATTCTCCGCATCCTTTCACTAGTTTTCTTTTTCAGAAATGTTTCATGCTGTCAGAGACCTGAGTTCATAAGGGAAGTGGAATCGGAAGGAACCTGGATGACTTGGAAACCAGGGGTCACAGTGGGCAGCATCTGGGGTGACTTCCACATACAGTGATCCATCTGATGCTGCCATTTGTACCTCTGTTCTGTTTTTAATGAGGACCACTTGATGTCCAAGAAACTCAGCTCTTTTCCAGCTTCTGGATCAAGTCTCATCTTAGGAGCAATTTAATTTTTTTTTTTTTTTTTTGAGAGGGAGAGATAGAAAGCACAAGAGTGGGAGGGGCAGAGGGAGACAGAATCTCAAGCAGATTCCACACAGCATAGAGCTCGACACAGGGCTT
The DNA here is from genome assembly GCF_054177405.1 of Leptonychotes weddellii. Classification (NCBI taxonomy): domain Eukaryota; kingdom Metazoa; phylum Chordata; class Mammalia; order Carnivora; family Phocidae; genus Leptonychotes; species Leptonychotes weddellii. Next base: position 40,010,746 of record NC_138382.1, read on the forward strand.
GATCTCAGGACACCCTGAGATCATGATCTGAGCTGAAATCAAAAGTTGGACACTCAACTGACTGATCCAGCCACGTGCCCCTCCCAGTAGCAATTTAAAGAGAAAGTAGAAGGGTCTGTTAAAATGTCACAATTCTAATCTCAAAGGAGTAGGAGTCATAGGAGGGAAGTTGGTCATCTCAGGGGCTAGTCATCTATGAACTTCTGGTGGCAGAATCTTTGTCTTTTATCACTGTGAGGTCCCATTGTTTAACATGTTGCCTGGCATAGAGGAGGAACCCAATATTTGGTGAGTGAATAAATAATTACTTAAATATAGAAAAAGAAGTTAAAAAAAGGAGTCCTAATTGGGTCTTACTGCAGAATAAGTTGTACACTTGGTCTTGAAAATGAAGCCATTACTAGAGTGGTGAGTAAATTTAGTGCTAGAAGGTATCATCAGAGGTATGAAACTTGGGCTCCTTCAATGTCTTCTTACCCACTTACCTTAAGGTCTTGGAACTCCCCTTTTAGAGCTTTGTTCATAAAGGGAATGTGGCAGAAGTGGTACTGTCATATTTATCATGACTATTTCTGGATAAAAGAACCATGCAAGGGAAAACAAACAACCCTCCCCCAACCCAGCCAACAGTAATAACAACAGTAACAGAAGAGCAAGTCAGGGAGAATGCCTCACGAAAAAAATAGATGTCATGTTACATTGATGTAATCTTTTTCCAGAGTCAAATTATTCTAGTAAATATTGATTTTCTGTGTTTTATAAAAATATCTCTATCAATTTATTAAAGCCTTTTGGGGTTATATAAGAATCTTTTGCCTTGAAAAGATTAACACAGAGACCTTCCAAATCAGTGAGCAAGAACAACTTCCTGCCACCTACAGAAAATCTTGCTGCCAAGGAGAAAAATGACAGACCTGTAATATTTATGCCAAAGATAGCATTTCTTGGGCCCTAAATGATCTCTCTGGAGACCCTATATTTACTGACTTTGTTCTTACGGCTCAACTATCTTTCATTACAAATAAAGTTTGCTTTAGTTCCCCTTTGGATGGAGAAAAACCATTTGCAGAAACTATGCTATCCCTTCTCCTATAGTTATTTTGGTATGAAGGTCTGGAAATCCATTTTTCTGTAAGTTTAGGAGGAATTTATCCTGGACTTCTCTATGGTTTCCTAGCCATCGTATAAAATATCACAGAAATTTGACTACTTCTGATGTGGTCATCTTGGACCTTTGCATCCAGCTGGCATTTTAGTGGACAGGGCAAAGGTCATTTAGGTCACAGGGTGAACATGCACTATAAAGGAAGTAACATATCCTATAATTTGCTCTTATCAACAAAAGGTTTCCCCCTTACACGTGGTATCTGTTTGATGTGTATTGAAATGGTTGTCCTAAAATCTTAAGGGAGATTGTTGGTTTGTTTTTGACCTTTGACAACCTGTTCTCATTGAAATAAGGATCCAGGAGACTGGATTAACAAACTCTGTGATAAAAGCTAACAGAGGGGCGCCTGGGTGGCTCAGTCATCAAGCATCTGCCTTCGTCTCAGGTCATGATCCCAGGGTCCTGGGATCGAGCCCCACGTCGGGCTCCCTGCTCGGCGGGAAGCCTGCTTCTCCCTCTCCCACTCCCCCTGCTTGTGCTCCCTCTCTCGCTGTGTCTCTTTCTGTCAAATAAATAAATAAAATCTTTAAAAAAAATAAAAGCTAACAAAGATCCTCTTGGAAGTAGAGAATAAGGAGAGACTCCCTGAGGCGTCTAGTAGTCATGATGGATAGAGAGGAGACCAGATACTTGGGTCCATGCGACCTTCATGAGAGGGACATGATGTTTGTTAGAAAGGGAATCCCTGAACAGGTCTCAAAACTTCATTGTATCTCCCTCTGGTGAGTTATTTCTGACAATAGAGTCTGTGTCCTTGGCATACATTCTCTGTTGATTGAACTACTCAACTGTACTTTTTGCTACCTTAGAGTAAAAAATGATTTTGGATTAAGAAAAAAAATTCTTTTAGAACTCAGTGACACACAGCAGGTCATTTTTACACCAGAAATGCTAACTGAATTTGGACTTAAAAAAATCTTTTTTTCAAATTTGGACTTTAAAAAAAAAAATCTTTGTTCTTAAAAGATGCTATAGAACTAAATAGAATAAAAAAATAAATGAATGTTGTTTGGTTTCTGTTCACAGACACAAGGCTTGGTAGTTTAATTTTTTTGCTTTATATGTGCATAAATATATGTGTAAATAAAGGAATCCAACTATTTCCTGTGATATTCAGCTGGTGATAGAAATCCTTTACTTAAAAAGTAAAGATGATTTCTCACAGAAATTTTGTTATTAATTTATGTTGAGGTAATAACTCTTTCTTTAAAAACATGGAGTGAGTCAGAAGAGATAAATTTGACATTTTAGAATGGTAAGATCTTGATTTAACTGCAGATGGGAACTTTGGTTACTGAGGGACATCATTTTCTCTTTTAATTAATTCCTTTTCCTGACATTTCTCCCATCATGAGGCAAATTTGTTTGTGGTGCTTAACCTTTAAGTATTATATCAGTTTTCACTGGAGTCATGCAGTGACCAGTAGTAAGTAAATGTAAGGCAAGAAACTTTTTTTTTTTTTTAGGCAAAAACTCTTCAAACTAAGTTTGCAGTCAGGAAATTTTCTTCTCCACTTAGAACTCATGACTTCAGCTGCCTCTTTATCTTTGCCTTTTTGGTCCCTCTCCCCAAACTTCAGAGCCCAGGGACTTTGTGTTCTACAAATGGCTTTTCAGATTCACTCTCTCCTCCTTACCTATCAAATGCACTCCTTGAAAAAAAATTTTTTTATTAAACCCATGCTCTTCCCTCTGCTGTTCCTTTCTTAGATTACTTGTCAAATTTTACTTATTCTTTAAGCTTACTTTCATTCTCCAAATCTCTACTTCCTCTTTCTCTATTATTTTCCCTCTCCCAACTTAGAATGATAAATTCCTTCTTTGTTTTCATATATTTAGTACTTATGTGTTATTTACTTCATGTTATTATCATTTGTAGTTTGTCTGTTTCTATTCTTCCTTTCCTTGAGGGCACACCTGGTTTTATTGACATTTCAGGACTGAGGGATGGGGGGAAAGGAGTTGTAGCATCTGGCTTGAGATCCATTTACTCCCTTTACCAGGGGGTGAGAGTGTGCCCTCAGGGGAAAGAAAAGAAGGCAGTTATCTTGGGCTAGTCTCCTTGATAACTGGACCCCCAGGTAAATAGGAGAATACTTTCTGGGAGGAAGAGACATTATTTGCAGAATGCCTGCAGTAGAATGTCTCTGTCCAAGGATTACTTATAATATATAGAACCCAGGAAATATGAGGTTTAGCTCCCTGGAGAATGTCACATGGGCTATACAATAATCTAGGGCAGGGGTTGATGAACTTTTTCTTAAAGGGTCAGATAGTAAATATTTTAGTCATGGGGGCTACATGGTCTTTGTTATAACTACTTAGTTCTGCTTTGTAGTGGGAAAGTAGCCATAGACAACGTGTAACAAGTAGGCCTGGCGGGGTCTTAGTGAAACTCTATAAAACAGATGGCTGACTTGCAGGCTGTAGTTTGCCAACCTCTGATCTAGGGTATAAAACAGAGATGCTTCCAAACTTAAATGCTCCCTGGTGTGTGGGGAAAATCAGCGAGCCTCAAGCCTCATTTAGAGAACTCAACCATTGTTTCTCAGCAGAGGTCCGTGTCAAGGAAGGAGGAAGGCCTGAGGAACCATCCTTAAAGTCCCAGATCTTTCACTGCTTTGTCTCCCCTTGGCTATCTGTATCCTGAAATCATTCGTAAAGCTTGATTCTGAGTGAGATCTCTGATGTGTATGGGCCCGATTTGACAATCCAGTCCTGTATCCTGAAATCAAGCTTTACTAGCTTGATTCTGGGTGAGATCTCTGATGTGTATGGGCCCGATTTGACAATCCAGTCCTGTATCCTGAAATCAAGCTTTACTAGCTTGATTCTGGGTGAGATCTCTGATGTGTATGGGCCCGATTTGACAATCCAGTCCTGAATGGTAACACAGATGCTGTGGTGCCTAATAGATCACATTAGCACAAACACATAAAACGATGAGCATTTGTTGAAAACAATTACTCTGAGCCACCTACCTACGTTTCCCAGTGATACTTGTACCTTAAATGAAGATCCTCAGGATTAAGACATGAACTTAACTGGACTGTTTTGGGAACCAGGTGGCCCATCCCAGTAAACCCCAAACTATCTCGAGCAGGTAATGATCTCTGACCTTTTATCACTGTTGATATCCCTTATTTTTCTACAGGTATTTTGATGCACATATTGCACAGTTGTTGAAGAATGTTCCAAATAAACCAAAGTTGTGTTTTTGACTGTTTGCTATTTAAAACAATTGTCCTAAGTAGGTTCTCTGTCTGTAATACTGGAGTAGGGGGATTAGTATCCTGTTTTGGTTTGGAGAGGCTTGGTTAGGCCTGACCTTTGACATGTTATTTCCGTTGAGCATATAGCTTGAGAGATCCTTCCACATTCTCTATTTCCTCCACAATTCCAAATAAACTGAGGGTATAAAAAAAAAGTAGGAGAAGAAAATCCTAATTGATGTTATGGCCCTGCCTTCTGATGCATTCCTCTCTTATTTTGGGTGAAAGAATTAGGCAGAGTTGGCACTAAATCTTGTTATGTCACTAAGTAGCTGTGTTACTCCGACCAATATACATAACTTCTCTGAACCTATTTCTCTTCTGTAGAAACGGGAAGTACACATTCATGGTATGGAGTTAAAGAGAAAGCTCATTTATAGGTTGGATGATGATTTCTGTTCTTTGTTGGCCTTTAGCCAGAAGTTATATGCACATACACATGTCATTCAGAATTATAATCAAATGTTGAGAAACCCCCCCAAAGATGTTCCTAAAAGAAAAGAGCAAATTTTCTCTTTCTAGTATGGTTTAGAAGCAATTCAGCTTGAAGGCAGAGGGATGAACTGGAACAATCTCTTATTATCCTTTATAGTCCTATTAACCTGTCTATTTCATCTGCTTCCCTTTGGCACAAATAGTATCTCCCTCAACATGTTGACTTTAGGGAGAAAAGCCCACTCTGCTAGTGCCGACTGCTAGTTAAGTGCTGATTAAGTGAGTTCTGAATGTATGTATGGCTTGACTAAAATTATTTATTCAGTCAGGGAAGAAACTAATTCACAAGCAGTGCCCTAATTGGTATCAGAGAAGCATTTCCGCAATGCCCTTAGGAAAAGCAGGAAGTTGATTAAATAGAAAAAAATGCACGTGGAAATAGGAGTACAAAGTATGCATAGAAGAATAAAAATGCGGTTGTTAAATAATTGCCCTCATGATATTTTTTTTCCCTGAGAAGTTACCTTTGATTTAATGCAGGAGAGAGCACCTGGGAAAATTTCAAATTGGAGTCCCTCCCACTCCTCCCCTGCTTACGCTGAGAGTCCATGGCCCAGAATTCAAATACTAAATCTAAGAGAGGCAGGTAAAAAGAACAGTGGAAAACAGATGGCAGTAGTTACAACTAGCAAATTCCCAGTTGGTGGCTCTCACATTTAGAATCGGGCATCTGTTCTTCTTCCCCACTGCAAAGTGGTTTTAACTCAGAGGTGTTAAAAATATCTAAGTTGCTGTTTTATTCATTTCTGCTATTTACTGACTTTAATGACTTACAGTATATCCAATGAAAAGTACAATGTTTACCCAAGTGGCAAGAGACTCAAAACAGAAATATGGGATGCTGTTATAAAACCTTGTGGTCTACCAAACAGCATGTATGGTTTTATAGGTATACCTTGCTTTATGAAATAGACGGGTGTCTTAATATTTGTTTGTGTAGATGGAAATACACTTTAAAATACACCTGGAGCGCTTGCTATCCAAAGAAGCCTGAGAGAGTCACAACCTCTCTGGGCCTCAGTTTCCTTCTCCACAAACTGGTAATAATAATAATGCCTACATTATTCTGTTGTACAGGTCAGTTGTGAACATTAGAGATAGTGTCAATAAACTGTGTTCAAAACCCCTCAAATCTTGTAGAGACTTAATAATGCATTTGATTATTTGTGAAAATTCCCATCTTGAGATAAATATCCATTCATAAAAAACAGAAAATGTTGGGTGTGCCTATATTCATGAGTAATAAAACCTCAAAAATGAGAGAAAAGAGGCAGTCTTCATAATTATGAATAAAATATCAGCAGCCTGTTGTTTTTACGTTATTGTAAAAATGCATTTCCCGTAACCATTGATACTGGTCCCAGGAAGAGAGTCCTATCGAATTGAATGTCATTTAACTCAATGCCAGATATAAAGTAGATGATCAATAGATATTTCTTGACCACTGACTAACTCATATTTCATTTTATTTCCTTTAAAAAAATAATATTTATTCATGTAGACATTTGGAAACATAATAGCATAAAGAAGAAATTAAAAAAATAGCTTACAACTTAAAAAGCCATTGGCATAATTTTTAAGACTAATGGGTGTCTTATATCACCACATTGAGAAAACACTGCTAATAAGATGAATATATTATTAATATTTTTTCCTTCTCATAAAACTTGTACTTGAATAATGGGTCTATACAAAGAATGGGTTTGTAATCATAGATTCTATTCTCATTAACATTCTGAATATCTTGGGGCGCCTGGGTGGCTCAGTTGGTTAAGCGACTGCCTTCGGCTCGGGTCATGATCCTGGAGTCCCGGGATCGAGTCCCGCATCGGGCTCCCTGCTCAGCAGGGAGTCTGCTTCTCCCTCTGACCCTCACCCCTCTCATGCTCTCTCTCTCATTCTCTCTCTCAAGTAAATAAATAAAATCTTTAAAAAAAAAAAAAACATTCTGAATATCTTTTCTCAGTGAGGCAGTATTAATATTAATAATCACTAACATTTATTGAGAATTGTTATATACCAAGTACTGTATTAATGCTATATATATAGAATATTAATATTAAGGATATGTATATATATCAATCCAGCCCAAGAGCTCATGATAGGGTGACAGAGGTAGCATTAAATT
>NC_138382.1:40017908-40085567 GCF_054177405.1 Leptonychotes weddellii
GAAGGTAGCGGGAAGGGAGGAATGAAGCGGGGGAAATCGGAGGGGTGGACGAACCATGAGAGAAGATGGACTCTGAAAAACAAACTGAGGGTTCTAGAGGGGAGGGGGGTGGGAGGATGGATTGGCCTGGTGGTGGGTATTGAGGAGGGCACGTTCTGCATGGAGCACTGGGTGTTGTGCACGAACAATGAATCATGGAACACTTCATCTAGAACTAATGATGTAATGTATGGGGATTAACATAAGAATAAAAAAAAAAAGAAAAAAAAAATAATAAGGGGGATGGGAAGGATAGGTAAAATAGGTGAAGGGGGATTAAGAGGTATACACTTTCAGTTATAAAATAAATAAGCTGTGGGGATGAAAAGTACAGCATAGGGCATATAGTCAATCATATTGTAGTAATTTTGTATGGTGACAGATGGTCAGTACACTTATCATGGTGAGCATTTTGCAATGTATATACTGTCAAATTGCTCTGCTGTACATCTGAAACCAATATGGATATTATACATTAACTCTACTTCAATTAAAAATAAAAAGAAAAGAAACATCCTGGAACAGTGGAAAGAGCATTGGACTTGAGAGTTAGATTAGATTCGAATCGTAGCTAAACTATTAATTAGTTATGTGACCCAGAATGATAAACCTTCTCTCCTTCTCTGGGTCTTAGTTTCCATCTATAAACAAATTTAAAGATTAGGGGATTTCATTCTATAATGTGTACTGAGCTATTCTGCTTCTCCTTAGCAGTAGGAGCCCAGATTTTGAAATCAGATATGTTGTGTGGGGGGTACACTTATTCCCCACTTCTCATGTGTCCTTTCATGTGGAGGGGTTTTCACTGTGGTCCCTTTCTGTCTCCTCTCCTCATATTAAGAAGATTGACATCCCATTTACAAGGGAGTTTCGGCTTGTCGTCATTGCCTTAGCTCTTTCCTGTTTTCTCTTCGTGTGTTCTAAATGTGTGGAGAGAACATGCATTCTCAGCGACTCCTTGGCAGTGCAGGCTCTGCCTTTGTGGGTATGCCCAACACTTTTTTATTAGCAGGGAGGGTAAATGCAGGAGGGATGCATAAGTTAGCCTATTTCTTATATTTGAGTTACCTCCTCCTGTTTCACTCTTTGTCAGTAATCCATCTGTCTGACTCTGACGTACATCTCTCAGTTTGTTACACACTAAGACGTATAAAGAAGGTTTTTTTTTTTCCTTTTAAATCAATCTTACATAAGTCTTAGAAGATAGACCCAGATACTTTTCCAATCTTCAGTGTCTTTGTTTATGTGAAACCTTAGGCAAGTTATTTCACCACTCCATGTCTCAGTTTCTTCAGTTTTCTTTTTGTTTTGTTTTGTTTTTAAGATTTTGTTTATTTATTTGAGAGAGAGCGAGAGCGAGAGTATGAGCAGGGGTGGGGGGCAGAGGGAGAGGGAGAAGCAGACTCCCTGCTGAGCAGGAAGCCTGATGCGGGACTCGATCCCAGGACCCTGTGATCATGACCTGAGCCGAAGGCAGACACTTAACTGACTGAACCACCCAGGCGCCCTCAGTTTCTTCAGTTATAACATAAGGCACACTTTTTTCTTTCTCATAGGGTTTTTGTTAGGTTTAAATGAGTTTGTACGTACAGAAGCACTGAGAAAACTTTTCCTTCAGGGAAAAGAGGAAGAAAAATCAAGATGCACAAGTTTGGATGAGGTCAGTGGACTAAGGTTAGAGGGTAGAGATGACCTTGAATACATAAAGTGCTGGTCGTTCCAATCATTCCCTGACCCAGCCCTCCTGGACCCAAGCCTGAACTTTGCTTGTGTTGCTTCATCTCATTTTCACAAAACCCTATAATTTAGGCATTATTTTCACAGTTTTATGATATAGGCATTATTTTCACAGTTTTATGAGGCTTGGAAAGGTTAAGCAACTTGTCCAGGGTCACACAGCTAGAAAGAAAGGCTGGTATATCAAACCAAGCCTAAAGTCCACGTTCCTGCTAGACACAGCTCCGACGACTGTAGCAAGACCTTGGGTAGTGAGAATGGAATCAGGTACTCAAGACTCCCGGGAGTGTGGGCCAGTGTCAGGGAGATCGCTAACTGACCGAAGAAGGAAGCCCTGAACTCCTGGTAAGAGCCCTGACACAGGTTGCATGAATAATGGTTTGCAAATCGTCAGGAAGGTGCTATGGTTTTTAAAGGGGAATGATTTTCTATCGACCTATCATTTTCCCTCGTCTAATTAAAGCTCAGATTTTAAAATACTGGTTTCTTAATATAGAATCATACAGCTTGTGATCAAATTCTCAGCCTTCAGAATTCTACCACTCTGTTTTATTTTTCCACCACAAATCCTGCTTCCTCCAATAAGATGCTAGGGGTCATCTCTTCCTGCTCCCTATCAGCTTTCTCAGACCCCATTAGTCCCCTCTATGTGTGTCCACTTTTCATCCTCGGCCTTGGAACTAATGTGGTTACTGCCTGAGGAAGAGTAATGCATAGAAAGGATCACACGTGTTTTAAGGGAAATTTTGGTAATGCATCTGCTTTCAGAGCCATAGAGAAGTTGCTTAAAAAGTGAGGGATTTGGGGGGAAAAAAAGCCCCAAACACTCCCATGAGGACATCAGATCAAAGGACAGTTTGCAAAATTAATTGTCTTGTGCCTGTGGTTGTCTTTCTTAAGGAAAAGGCCATTTCTCAAGGGACAAACTTGAGTTTAGCCATCATTTGAAATAGGCACAAATTCCATCATAAAGCTAATATAAAATGAAGGCAACATTTGCTGAGTGCACTGTGCTAGGTATTTTGACCCACATAATTCATCCTCAACAACAATCCTGAGAAGTGGAAATTACTATCTCTGCTTTTACAAAAAGGAAATTGGGGCTCAAAATGAATACTTTTCCCACGGTCACCCCTCTAATAAGTGCAGGTGCTAGTATTCGTGCCCTAGTTTGTCTGTTTCCAAAGCCCCTGCTCTTTGTGCTCTTTCTTGCATGAACTAGTTTATTAAATATGAATGGGGGAAACTTCACTAGAAGGCTTTTCCCTCTAAGCAGCCCTAGGAATCCCCTTTCTGCTCATAAGTGGACACATTAGTATGGTCTCCATGTCCATCTATAAATTTTCTATAGTGTGATCAATTCTGAAACTGGCAAGGACAAACTTGGGCAAATAGCTGCTGTTATAGAAAGTCTGGAATTGGAAAGAGAATGGCTATGCTCTGTGCCATGAATTTTTCAAGAGAAATGTTGCAAGGGATGGAAGTCATGATATATATGATTTTTTTTTTTTTTGAAAAACTCCATATGAGAAAATCTTCCACAAGGGACATCCCTTTAACCAACTTGGCAAAGACTAAAAATGCAGAGTTTCCAGGATCAAAGCGTATTTGCAATGTGAAGAACTATCCCCTGACAATCAGACTGGAAGAGGGAGGTTTCCTTTAATCTTTTTGCCTTTGTTTTATTATTATTTTTTTTTCTGAGGGGAAAATTCCTTTTTCATTTTCTTTTGCTGACTAACTCTTCCCTTTAATCATTTTCATCTCAAGACTCATAGCAATTTTCCCCCTTTACATTAAGAATGCATATAAGAACAAATCATTCTTGAGTTCCTATTTCAGGGCATTGTTTTTCTCCTGAACTCTTCAAAGGTACACAAGTGAGAACAGCACCCAGAATCCAGCAGAGTCGGGTTTTCCATCTCCTCTTTTCTTTTGGTACATTCTAGAATTGTGGAGAAAAATGTGTCCTGTGGTAACAGGAAAACAATCTGAATCAGTCAAAGATCATTTATAATCTTTGTGAACTAGAGAGAAGAAATAGACTTTGGAAAGATTTTCAGAATCCAGAGAAGCTGTATAAAGGGAGCCAGAGGTACTTATTTATAAATGAAACTTAAGGTTTTTGGTAAGGAGCTTCTATGCTAAAGATTTTAAAGCCTCATTTGATAGGCCTTAATGTCTAGGACAAATGCCAAAATAAGGGGCAAAGGATCATTGCACAGCGCTCCTTGTCTGGGGGGTCCAAAGTAGGTGCACACAATTGATGTCAGTGTTCACTTCTGAGTTGTTCTTTTCAAAAAGCTTCAATTTATCAAGAATAAGATCATCATTATTATCTCATTATACTATGGGCCCTGGATATGAAAAAATTGATTACCTGATCTTTAGTTCCTTACTCTATCCTATCTATCTCTAATTTTGTTGCTTGGGGATTATGGACTATCAACACTCTTCCCGAATAATCAATCTGGTTAATTTAGCCTATAAACCACTTTCCCCTTGTGTCTGGTGTAACATATTGTTTAGTAATGTGCCCAGTAAAGCATAAAAAGTAACTCTCCCAGAAATGGAAAAGGAAACAACACTTAGATTTTGAACTTAGGCATCTTGCATTTTACCCGTCTGTTGGGCTATGTGGTAACTGACTTTTTATTTATTTTGTTTTTAGCCATATGACTAACCTTACCTCATTCTGCTCAGCAGCTGAACAAAATGCACAGTGCTATATTCTGAAGCGCCTACTCATTCTTTATTGCTTTTATGACAAAGCTGTCCCTCCACATGTCTGCTCTGCCCTCTGACCCAAGGCGTTTGCTTCAAGTAAACAGGCCAGATGGTGGAGACAAGCGATGGGTCAAAGAACAACCCTCAAGGGTCAGGAGTCACCAAATCCTTCTTCACAAAGCAAACTCAAAAGCAACAATTTCACCAAATGCTGTGGAGTGAGTGCTTTCACGTGGAGGCGGGGACGGAACACCTTAATTACAGATTTTGCTTTCAGGGCTTAATGATTTTAGGTATAGTGTCTATTGGCTAATTTGAATGTAAGCGATTTATAAGAAATGATAAGACAAGTTGGACAGACGGATCAATTTTATACTCAGCAAAGAGCAGCAAGGCAAATAGCTTGTGTGTGAATGAGCCTTCTCAGCTCTCGCCAGAAAATTACAGAGATGATTTAGATTCTTTTTCTTTTTTTTAGAGGTTATTGTTGAAAGTTGAAGTTGGGTGGGGGGATGGGTTAGCCTGGTGATGGGTATTAAAGAGGGCACGTATTGAATGGAGCACTGGGTGTTATATGCAAACAATGAATCATGGAACATCAAAAACTAATGATGTAATGTATGGTGATTAACATAACATAATAAAACAAAACAAAAAAAGAAAGTTGAGGTTAAGGAGATGCCATTGTCTAAAATACAATCACACCCCTTCCCCCAAAGGCTCTGGTAACCCCACAGGAAGCATTCAGACGAGGCACTCCTTTCCTTTGCTTTGGTGTGGTGATGTGTGGGTCTAGGTGTATGAGCATTTGTGGAGGTGCTGTAAGTAACATAAACACAAAGACGTAGTGAATCTTTTTATACTGCTGTTTTCAAAAGTAATTTCGCAAAATGTTTATTAGCTGTTTTATAGGACTGTGTATTTTAGAAAGAACATTAGAGTAGTAGTTACTCCTTGTAAATAAGATGGCAATAGGTAGGCACAGTTAGCTCTTTTGCAGATGATGATAGTATAATGTACCGGTAAAATGTATTAGATTTATACACAGAATTCTAAAATTTTTTAATAATTTAAAGAGTGAACAAACTGAATTTTTTCTATTAAGGGCATTGAAACAACACCAATGGGTTTAGAATTCTTTCTCGGCTAAGTATTATCTAACATGCGTGACTTTCAGAATGAAGTGTGTCTCTCAATTGCTAGACATAGTGACATTTATTTGTGTGTGTGTGTGTGTGTGTGTGCGGTAAAATGAATCCTCTAGCTGGGATACAGTATAAAATAGAAAGTTTAATTGGTATTTTAAATGTAAAGGTTATTTCTAAGGCTAAATTTGTGTCCTTAAGTTACTAAGCTTCTACAATATATCATCCATGAAAAGAATGGTGATAATAGTTACTTTTTAACTATTATCAAATTGACATCTGCCAATATGAATTTAATATTACCAGTTATTGAGTGGCTACTATGGACTAGAAACTTTATGAAATACTTTGGATCCATTCTTAATTTAATTTTCCCAATTCTAGCAAAAGCAATAGCAACTAATATTTAGCGTTTACAAATTACGAATCACTGAGTTTATTGCTTTGTGTGTATTTTCTCATCAAATCTTCAAAACAACCCTACAAAGTCGGTACAATTCTTAGTGCCATTTTATAAGTGAGAAAACAGGTTTGGAGAGATTAAATAACTTGCTTGAGATTATACAACTGGTAAATGGCAGGCAGATTGGAACCCCAAGACACAAGTTTACATTACTTTTCTTAGTATTATTATCATCCCTACTATATTAGTAGGAACACTGGAATTCAGAGATGTTGCATCTGCCCACAGTCATGATGCTAGGAAGAGGCAGAAAGAACATGCACACTCAGGGTTTTCTGACTCTACAGACCACACCAGACATGGTGGAAGCTCTCTCAACAGATCTACATTCCCTAGTGAGGTAACTGGTATTCTCTATAGCTTCTGTAACATGTACAGACTGATAACTCATGAGTACTGCATCTTTAGTACTCACGACAGTGGGCTACTTTCTAGTATGCTTGCATATTTCTGCTCTCAGTAGTTTAGTTGTGTGTTTAAAGAAGTATAGTTTCCAAACCTGTTTATGCCAGTTCAACTTGTTACGATAGTTATTTAATTATTTTAATGGCTGCATAAGCCAATGAAATGTGGAAATAGGATTATTATTTCCATGAAAACTAAACTGGATGGAAAGACTGATTTAATAAAAAAAGACTGATTTAAAAAAAAAAATCACCTAAATTAGGTGTGAGTGATGGTATTGTGAAGAATACACAATTGGGGGAAAATAATAAAACCCTGGAAAAGTTCTTTTCTAAAAATTACTTGCAGTTGTACTTGAATTTTCATTCCACTTAAAAAAAATTTTAAGATCTCAAAGGAAAGACCTTGATTCTAAGTCAAAAGACTGGCCAATGAGTTGATATTTGTACATGGTTAGATTAAAATAAAATAGTTAAGTATGTACTTAATTTTATGCTCACATAATGATAGAGGATAGGAGCATTTCTTCTCTATTATTGTTTTGCTTACAGCTGAGAAAACTGAAGTACATGCTGATTAACTTACTTACCTAGATCCTACAATCTAGTACAATGGCAGAGCTGAGACAAAGTGGCAAAGTCAGAGTAGGATATAACTCTCTGGTTATCCATGGCCCATGCTTTGTCCCTTACTGCCTTGCCAAGGATGATAAATTTGAGAGTTAGGAATCATATGCCAGGAAACTTTATGGAAAGTATTTGGATTTAGGCAGACCTCAAAAGGTCCCCAACCACATTCCCTGCCTTCAAAAAGCACTTCCCTTTTCTCTGACATTAACCTATTTGATTTTCAAAAACTCTAGGGAAGGATATTTCATCACATCACATCATGATTATCATTGTCATAAGAATTTTATTTTCCTTAGAGACTCTACCAATACAAACTACTTCTAAAATGTAAAGCTTTTAAGCAATAGGAAAGAACAGAAATGACTTATAATGACACAACAACATTGTTGAAGATGTGAGTCCCAGAATTTCTCTACTTCCCCAACTACTTACTTGACACTTGCTGAATTATTCATAAATGAAAAAAGATACTGTATGTTAGACTTGGTGATTAAAATCATTTAAAAAATAATTCATTTAGGTAATTTCTATCTGTTGAATTAATAGGAATGCCAGCTTTTGGGGAGGATTTCCTAGAGAGTGATCTGTGATCCTATTTTTTATTTTTATTTTTATTTTTTTGAGAATCCAAGCAGGGGTATGGTGAACAGGGGAGTCATTGTTGTTTATACCCCCTATTCTCAGGAATTGTCAATGTAATGGCCAGATCCCTTGTCTTAGTTACTACGGCACTATAACAAATCACCCCACAAAGTAGTGGCTTATTAACAATAATACTTATTAACTATCTCTCATAGTTTCTGTGGGTTAAAAATTTGCATGTGGCTTGCTTGGTAGGTTCTGGCTCAGGGATTTCATGAGGTTGCAGTCAGATGTTGGCTGGGTTTACAATCATTTAAAGTGTGGCTGAGGCTGGAGGATTCACTTCCTAGGTAGTGCCCTACATGACTGGCCAGTTGGTGCTAGTTGTGGGTGGGAGGCTTTTGTTCTTCTCTACATGGGCCCCTCCATGAGGCTGCTTGGGTATCCTCTTGGCATGGACTGGCTTCTGTCAGAGTGAGTGACCCAAGAAACCAGGCTAAAAGCTGCAGTACTTGACCTGGCCTCAGAAGTTACACCCTGTTATTTTTTACCATATTCTGTTGGGGTTGCATAGGGTCAAAAGGGGCAAGGATCATAAGGGGCCATTTTAGAGGCTGGCTTCTGCACCCTCCTGCTTTATCCACCTGGAATCATGGCCATAATCAAAATCTGCTATATTGTAAAGAAAGCTGTCTCTCTTCTCTCTCAGAATTTAAGTTTTTCTGCTGCCTCTTCCTGTCATTTATTTTCTCTTTCTTTAGTACACAGGTTTTAAGGATTTTTTTTTTAGCCCTTTCTATCCCATCACCCTGGTGCAGATTTGGTTGCTGTATTATTTGTTATTACAGAACAAACCACACTAAACCTTAGTGGTTTAAAACAGCTACTGTTTGTTTGCTTATAATCATGTGGATCAGTAATTTGGGCCAGGCTAAGTTGAGTGGTATTGGAATCATTTGTCTTGTCTGGAGTCACTCAAGCAACCCAGGTCATTTGACAGCTTGAATGGGGCTGGATGATCTTAACTCACGTGCCTAGTGTCTGGTAGGTTATTAAATCCTTGATTCTTCTCTAAGTTGCTCCTCCATAGACCAGCTTGGATTCATTCATATAGAGGTTTCAGAGTTGTAATCACATCTAGGAGAAGGCATAAGCATTTTTCAATTCTCTTCCTGTATTATGTTTGCAAATATTCTACTGGCTAAAGGAAGTCACATGAGCAAACCCAGATTCAAGTAATTGAGAAATTGATGTCACTTCCTAACAGCAGGATTGGCATAGGCACTTTGCAGAGGGCAGTGGAACAGGATGGGAGGAATTATTATGACCATCTGTGCAGTCTGCCAACGTGGCTCTCCTGTATCCTTTGGGATAGCCTTTCCTCATCTGTGTTACCTTCTAAGCTATGCACTCCCTGAGGCAAAGACTTTGGCTGGGTTATATTTTTCTGTATCCCCAGCACCTTTTCTAGTGTTACATAAATATTTATTGAGTTGGATTGAATGTAAAAACATTCTCCCCTCCCCCCCACAAAAAGAGATCGTGGAAAGGGCAAGTGGAGAATGAAATTCAAACTCATGCTCTATTGACAATTTGACTGGATTAGTTATTTAAACACCTGCTCAATCCAGGCAAACAAAACCATTAGATTTTTTAAAACTCAGTTATTAGTTGTTTGTCTGAGCTGACTAGCTGTTTTGTCAAAAAGGTGGGATAAATTATGGGTGTGTAGGGAAAATAAAAGTACAGTGTGCCAAGCAATGTCAGTTTAGCAATACTTTCTTATTGCTGGTTCACATTAGACAACTTTTCAAAGATTACTGTTGATACGCTCCAAAAAAATATAAAGTGGTTAAAAACTTAATTGTTTCCATTAAATTAGTTCTTAAAGTAACAAGTATTATTAGTGACAACACCACCTTTACTTTTAGCATTCAATTTAGGATTATTTATGTTTTTTTCATCTATGACAATGGTTTTTCATTTGAGGCTATATATACGTATCTTTAATATTAGAAATATTTCTGATAAGGCTGCATAATCTAAAATTCCCAATTTTCTTTGATTTTTGACTAGAATTGTATTGACTGGAACTGCAGTGTGGCAATTCTGATTATTTAATCCTGATGAAAGTTGTGGAATATCTGATTAATGAGAAAAATAAAAGCAAGTTGATGTGTGCATATTGGAGCTTATTAAGTAGATAAATTTTCATAGCATGAGATCTGTGGAGAGAAAGAATAAAAGAAGCTGTCTGGTAAAAGTTGGGAGGTTGAGGGCTGTGTTAAGTGCCTTAAAATATGGGGTAGCCAGTACAGCTGTAGAATGTAGGTCTCAGGAAAATCATGTGAATTAAGACAGTTATTAATAGAGATGGACATATTCATTATCTATTGCGGTTTACAAAAGTTATCCCAAAATGTAGTGGCTTAAAACAACAGTGATCATTCATTTTCTCTCATGAGTCAGGAATTAAGACCAGGTATCATGGGATGGCTTGCTTCTGCTCTGTCATGTCTGGAACCTCAGCTGAAAGAATTGAGAATAGGGACTGGAAATAATTTGAAAACTTATTCACTCAGATGGTTGATGCCAGGGGACTTACTAGGGATTGTTGGTCAGAACACCCATATAGAGCCTTTTTAAGTGGCCTGGTTTTCCTCATAAAATGGTAGCTAGATTCCAAGGATAAAGATAAAAGGAGAGCCAGAGCAAGAGAGAGAATGAAGGGAAAGATATATTGCTGTTTATGACCTAGCTCTAGAAGTCATGCATTATTACATCTGCTGCCTTCTATTCATGTAGGCATTCACAAAGTCCAGCCCAGTGTCCAGGGTTGGGAAAATAGAATCAATCTCTGAATAGGGAGTGGCAAAATGCTAGAAGCGCTTGAGGAACCAGAAATATTGCTGTGGCCAATTTTGGAAAATATAACCTGCCACCATGGAGCCACCAGAAGTAGTCATGATCACATTGATTTTAAACTTATTAGGCTTTTAAAAATATATATACTAACATGGAATTTTTTGACTTGTGGTCTGAATAATGAATATGACTAACAGTGTTGGGCAGAACCCAGAATCTTGAGTCTAGGGGGAAGGCATTAATTAGAATATCTTTCAGAGAATTCAGAAAACATGAGCAATGATTTTTTGTCATATTGGTGGTGTATTTTTGTTGCAAGTGATAAAAACTGAACTCAGGAACTCAAATTGGTTTCAACAAAAAAGGGCGTTTATTGACTTATACAACTGAAAAATTTGAAGGGATAATGCCCAACTGTAAGAACAACTGGATAAAAGCCTCACATGATGCTGTTGGGAATCCGTGTCTCTCCATCTCTCAGCTTTGCTTTCCAATTTTTATTTCTCAGGCAGGCTTTTCTCAAGTCTTAGAAAAAGAAGCCAGCAGTAAGTCTAGGTTTATATCCTTATAGCTTAGCAGCTCAATTGAAACAAAAGGTCTTTTTCCTAATAGTTTCAGCCATAGTTCAAAGCACTGAGACTCATTGGGCTGGACTCTGAAAAAATGACTATGAATTATCTCTGAGTGCTTATGACTCTGATTGGCAAAGCTTGAATCCTGTGTGCATCTGAGCTAGAGGTTGGGTTGGCCTCATTTGAATCTCATGAACTGAGAGCCATGGTCCACCTTGAACTGGCCATTCACAGGAATAGTAGGAGTATAATACTCATAGAGGCACTGGATGCCTGTTGGGAGAACACTTTCTGGTTATGATAGAGGGGATGAGTTTGGAGGTCATCAAGAAAACACTGAAATACCCAAGGATCAATGCTGTAGGGAAGAAATCAAGAGCTGGAACCTGTTGATTGACTTGGTGAACTATGCATCAATCTGACTTCATTCTTATGTATTTATATGACACATTGTTATTAACATCTAATATGTGCCAGGAACAGAATTTTATATGTTTAGCTAGTAATGCAGCTTCAGTCTAAGTGAGAATCAGACTTGACTGGGCAGGCCTGGCCAATGCGTGGGGTGAAGCTGGTAGAAAACAATCACATGAGGACCTCAGTGCCTCTTGGAAAGTTTCATGCTGAGAGGAAGTAAATTTGAAGGAAAGTGAAAGCCTTCACAATTGTAGAAGAGAGGCAAGTGCAGAGAAAGTTTCCCATTTAGAACAGTTCTCTAAACCCAACCTCACTTGATTTACATGTGAATCCCAAAGAAAACTGTGGGATTAGAAGTCAGTATCCCAAGTTGCTGTAAAACAAGTAGCATAGCTTTGCAACCTCCCCCAGCAGACGGAAACCCAAAGGAAAAAGAAACACTTTCCTACTTTGCAGCTGAATAACTGGGTAGCTTCTGTATCTTGGGTATTGCTGTATTTCAGATACGGTAGAAAAATAATAGTTCCCGGTAATAATTCCAGCAGGCATAAGTTCAGGCTGGTGGGAAAGTACTTACTTATAAGCTTGTGTTTGCTATTCCCTGGGTACCCAAGAATACCTGGGAACACTTTTTAGAGCAAGAAGGTGAAGGTCAGAACCATGAAAATATGAGATTTTACATGTAAGGGGACATTTGATAGTTTGATGTAGTTCAATAGTTTTCAGTACTACTGGGATACATTCTTTGTTCTTCTTCAATACAAGGGATGTGGAGTGGACCAACTAAGGAGACTTAAATTTAAAAAGTCTGAATTTTACAGTGATGTCTGAAAAACCATAGTAACATCCAGGGGCATGTTGGAAGTAACCACTATTGTTTTTCAAATATACTGATTACATAATCTGCAATTTAAAAGATGGCCATAATTATCTAATGAATCTTCTGGGATGTTATGTCAGAGATGTTTGGCCTTGTCTAAGATCCAGTACAGAAGACAGTCAAATATAATTCTCTTTAAACTGTTATATTTTCAGATACATTAAGGAATCTAAAGGAACTTAATTAGCACTGTGCTGGGCCAAAAGACATAAAGAATGAGACAGAATACTGAGATTACAGAATAGTGGGCTCTGATATAACTATGTTTAAAGTGTAGCATGAGGAGAAGATGAAGACAGACAAGTTCATGGAAGAAGACATTTGAATTTGACTTTGAAAAATGAGTTGAAATTTTCTGAATTGCAGAGATAATAGTCAAAGCCCATTCAAGGTGAAGGAAACAGTAATGCAAACACATGAATAACCCTGTGTTTGGGAAGAGTGAGTAGTTTTGGGGCTAGAGCACAAAGTGTTGGAGGGAGGCAAGGACAGGGTATAGAGGATCTTTTTACACCTTGCTTATGAGTTTAAACTTGATCATGTGAGACATTAGGAGCCATGAAAATATTTAAATGAAAGAGGGGCATAATTTGATCTTTCTCTCAGAAGGATTACTTTGGCATCAGTTTAGAAGATTGCAAATGGTCAAGATGAGGAGGGGAGAAATTAGTTAGATCTATCATTCATAAGCCGGGCTAGAAATGTCTACTGCCAACCAAGAAATATCCACCTTGGTTCTTGGTAACAATGGGAAGCTGGAGGAGGAGGAGTGGAGTTTTGAGAAAAACCAATTAATTTTATGTTCATCAAGCAAATCAGGTAAGACATTATGTACTTTTATTTACCTAATTTGTATTATATATACTCAAAATAATCTTACATTTTAGATGGTTGGATGTGTTTTATCAAAGGAATGTTACCACAGAGGTGTGCAACCCCATTGCAAATTGTCTTGGTTGGTGATGGCCGCATGCTTACCAAGCAGTAGTACTTCCTGTTTGGAGTTTGCTCTGGGCCTATTTCAAATTTCATGAAGATAATGAATGTGAAAAGGAATTAATAGTCTATTATATTTAATATAGCATGACTTTTATTTGAGTATGTCAAGAACATACAGAATAATTAACTTTTTGAAAAGATTGAATGAAAGGGTTCATATAGGCTGCCTTTGACAGAATTTATGTAAATGTTGAAGTTCTTAAGGTTGTTGTTTTATTATACAATTAGGGCTAAATTTTTAATGTCAAAGTATGATTCAAGATGTAAACATTCACTCAACAGATTTTGGAATAAATGCATATTTTAAGGGAAAGCCTCTGTCCCTATAGCATTTCCACCCTTGGATCAATTCCCAATTGAAAGTTTGGTCCAGCTTTAGGTTCTGGAGGCAATCCTGTTCCTGGTTTGGGAAAATTAAGAAGCCTCAGGCAGATAGCTTTGGTGGAGCTATATATTAAGGTCTTTGGACAGCTCTTACTCTGATCTAATATCCTTGATTTATTAACTAGAATCCTAAAACCAAGCCCAACCTTGTATCCCAGTTTCAGTAGCATATTTTAATCCCTGTCCTTTGTCCTAATTCCTGCTTTGATAATGCATTTAGTATTCCTATTCCTTGAGACTGTGACTCTGACCTAATGACCATGGGGTTGTGCTATTTGCTACTGGGCTTCTCAGACAATTCAACCATCTCTGTATCAGCTGCCTCCTCGTGTCACCCTACTCTGCGCTCTGCTTCCTGGGGGTATTCACTCCCGTTCTGTACAGGTAGCTAGATCTTATTGCTGGTTTTCAGCCTCTTTTGGCTTCTTCTGTCTATTTGCAGACTGTTCTGTGGTTCTAAAAATAAACAGACCACAATATTCTATATTTATTCTAGGATACTGATTTTGAGACAGTTTCCTCTAGAATCTGTGGTGATATTTCAAGAATCCCATGTTTATAGTTAATACAATTTTATTTAAAATATTTTTGATTATTATAAGCCTCCTCCAAAGTGTTAACTTTATGGCAGTGGAGCATGGATTCTGAAGTCAAGCTGCTGGGGTTTAAGTCCCAACTTCAACATAAATCACTTGAGTGGCCATAGAGAAGTTGATTTTCTCCTCAAAGTTTTGGTTTCCTAATATATGAAATTATTATAATTATGGCACTTGTGGGATAAAATGAGATTATCTAAGTAGAGAATTCATCATAGTGATTGAAATATTGGCTAGCAAATATTGTTAGTTGTCCACCTAAGTTAGTCTGGCCCTCTGACAGTTTTTGTAATAAAGTGTGATTGGAACACAGCCACACCCATACATTTACCTACTGTCTATGGCTGTTGTCATGCTGCAATGACATAATTCTATATGGTGACAGAGACTATGTGGCCCACATGCCTAAAATATCTATTATTTGGCCTTTTACAGAAAGAGTTTGCTAACTACTGGCTTAAACCATTGTTAATTTTTCTTTTACTTGAGATTGAAAGCATCCTAATGAATACATTCGAAACTTTCAATAAATATTAGCTAATATTATTCTAGCAAAAAAACTATGCAAGGGAGTCACCATCTTTTTTCCCCAGTCTTCTACATAAATGTCCCATTTCCTCATTTGAAGAGTATCCTGAGATGGCAAAGAAAATAGATTGTAACAAACAAACAAACAATCCCATTCTCATTTTGCAGATATTTATCTGGGAGTGAGGGCTTTTATTTATACATAAAACCAATTGCAAAAATATTAAAAATAAATTACATTGTATGTGAAGCTTATATAAGGCTGCACCTGTCATATGTACCTCTGATTCCAAAATGAATGTTCATCAAAATCCATTCATTTTCTTTATTCATTAATCTTATAAGGAAAATATGTATACAAACTTATACATATGTTTTAAGATATTCAGCTATTTTATATAATAAGATACCAAGCAAGATTCCATTTGGGAAAAAAATTCTGTTCCTCAAAATAAAGTTGAATGGGTGTTGGAAAAATTTTAATTGGCTACTTAACTTAGAAATGAGGCCCCCATTCTTAAGATCTTTAATTAGTTCTGAAGCTTTTTTGCCTATCTTAAATTGATTGAAGGGCTTTATAAGTTATAAGAAAGGGCACCGATCATTCTGGTTATCTGCCTCTGTAATACCAAAAGGTATTTGTAATAGGAGAATTCTGAGTGGCCAAGTTATCACTTCCCCTAACTAGTTGAGTGATCTTGGTCAAGTCCCCTGAACTCTCCAAGCCTTAGTTTGCTATGGCAATACCTTAGCAGCTGCCGTGAGGATCAAAGGATATTGTTCAAACACTTCAAACACTTAATTACTTCATTTCATAGATCTGACACTATGTTATGTTGTATATGCATGTAGACATTCTGATGATTATTACTACTAGACTGAAGATAGTGGAGTTAAGTTTTCTTTGTTGGTATTCGTTTTCAATAATAAACTAACTAAATAAAATAAAGCCTAAACTATTGAGTCAGTCATGGGAAAATAACGTTGTAAAATGAATACACGATTGGTTAAAAATAGTATAAATCCCTATCCTAGGTATTCTATAGGACTCCTGGTTGCATGTGATGAGATGCAAAAGCAAAAAATACTTAAATTTGCTTTAGGTGAAAAAAATTCAATGACAGACAAAGTGAAAAGCCTAGAATGTACACTTGTGAGAGCTCTCTGGCATGGCTAGGTACAAGAGTCAAACTATGTTTTTGTAACCTCTCTCTCTCTCTCCTGCTCCTTCTCTCAACCATCTCTTTCCATTTTTGCTTTGCTGTTCTGTGTGGTAGTTTCATTCTTGGCCAGGGTTTCTTCCTATGCTGACATGTAGTAGGTCTAGTGGAACATCCAACCTGTTTAGCAATTTCTGTAAAAATACTGGGTGTCATTCTCATTCTCTTATTTATGGACAAGGGGACCTACATTACATGTCCATTCCAAAGAACCAGTTGTTAGGTCTGCCCCCAACCAAATCTCAAAGGCTGAGAACAGGGTAACGGTTGGCTTTCTAAAAGGAGAGAACTTTCACCGCAATTGAAATGCTGAGAAGATACCCGTTACTCTCACCTCCTAAGTGTATGATCTTGGACAAGTTCTTGACCTTTCTGAATCTTAGATTTGTTGGCTTCTATTGGTAAGAATAGTTACTCTAAAGCTAAAGCTAATTAAATGGCTTAACGTATTAATAAGCTTCCCAGAGTAGCTGGCATTAGGTACCCTTAGTACATCTAACTCTTTCCCCTATTCTTAGTGGCATGGAAATAAGATTTTTGAGGAAGCCAAGTGTAAAATAGGAGTCATTCTGAAATTTATACCATAATTTCATTTTCCTTGTGATCTCACACATTTATAAATAGAAGTCATGAACATCTGTATATTTCATTTAGGTCTGGGCTACTTTAGGCAGCAAACAGACATGTCCTGTGGCCAAGGGGATAAATTTAGCTCTTGTGTTCTTTTAGGACCTTGTGATACTCAGGTTGTTCCATTTGTATACCCGGTGGAAGATATCAGACTCTAACTGCTCATGTCAAAATGTCATCAGAGACAGAAATGTCTGAACAAGCTCAGTATCTGTTGCCTCCTGGAGAATATTAGCCACCCCAGGCACAGGAGTCAAGAGAACTGTGGGACTATCAATCAATGCGTTGATTGGTAATTTGCTACTCTCCTGCTTTGTCCTGTTAATGTGAGGACGAAAGCTGTGTTAATATTGACACAATCTGAGGAACATGTAGCAATTTGAATGTGTTGTTTGTCGAATGAAGCCATGGTTATGTAGCTTTAGAAGTGTTAAATGTAATTAGTTGTAACTGATCTTGACTATCAAAGAAATGCATGGGAGGCAGGTTGTGGGGTATCCTTTTAGTTCCTGATTGATTTTTGCTGTAGGTTGTTTTTTGTAATTTTTCTAATAACAAACGTTGTGTGACAATATAACCTTCCTTCTAGCATACTGTGATCCTCGGTTTCTTGGTCCTGACATAATCCATTAGTGGCTGCATTATAAGCCTAGGTAAAAACACAGAACTGGTCAAATCCCATTACAATGAAAACCTTTGTTTAACAAAATGGTTTCCAAGTCTCTTTCTGTCGCATAATAAATTCAAGTAGCATAGAATAAAACATTTTGGTACCACAAAGTATTTGAAGACTCCCTTCAAATTCCTCTTAAATAATTATGAAATCATTCATTGCTTATTCAACAATTTAAAAATATCTACTATGTCTGCTGCTTGGCCTTGAGCTTATAGCAGTGGACAAAACAAAATCCCTGCTCTCAGAGACATCACATTCTAGTGGATGGCAAAATCAGTTGTATTGGTTTGCTTGAGCTGTCATAATAAAATGCTACACACTGGGTGACTTAAACAGTAGAAATTTATTTTCTCATAGTTCTGGAGGCTAGAAGTCCAAGATCAAGGTAGCAGCAGATTTAGTTTCTCCTGAGGCCTCTCTCCTTGCCTTGCAGATGGCACCTTCTTGCTGTGTCCTCAAATGATTTTTCCTCTGTGTGAGTGCCCCTGGTGTCTCTCTCTGTGTCCAAATTTCCTCCTCTTGTAAGGACACTAGTCAGATTTGATTAGGGCCCACTCCAACAGCTTCTTTTTAACTTAATCACCTATCTGAAGTCCCTATTTCCAAATACAGTCACATCCTGAGGTACTGGGGGTTAGGGCTTCAACATATGAATTTTAGGGGTTACGATTCAGCCCAGAACAACAACGAAAATGAAACCAATGACTGTGCATTAGTAAAGATGGTACCCCAGTGCTATAAAGAAAAATCAAGCAGGGATATGATGGGGTAGTGAAAGGGGCAGTGTTGTAATCAGGATGGTCAGAGAAGGCCTCTTTGTTGAAATGAAAAGGAGGAGTAAGGCATGGGAGTATCTGGGGCAAGAGTGTTTTAGGCAGAGGAGATGGTGCTCAGTGTAGTAGAAAAAGAGCCAAGAGACAATGCAGCTGGAGTGAATAGTGTGAAGGGCTGAGATGAGATCAGAGGTAACTGGGGCCCATCTTAGAGGTCTTAGAGGCCCACTCAGAAAACGATGCCATCTGCTGGGAACAAAAGATTACTAAACCCACCATCAAGGTTCAGTGTGGTCTATGCTGGTAGGGTTCTGCAGGGTAGGCTGGCCACAGTGCCAAATGACAGTGTGGGGCACCTTGTTCAGATATCAAGATGGCGACAGCAGGCTATTGAATCAAGTGCAGGGGCCTTCTGGTTGCAGGAGCTTGTGCAACTGTTCAGGTCA
This sequence comes from Leptonychotes weddellii, assembly GCF_054177405.1. Classification (NCBI taxonomy): domain Eukaryota; kingdom Metazoa; phylum Chordata; class Mammalia; order Carnivora; family Phocidae; genus Leptonychotes; species Leptonychotes weddellii. The sequence continues at coordinate 40,036,622 of NC_138382.1, forward strand.
CATGCCCAGGCTGAGGGAATATAAGAGCGATGTAGTTGGCTCTACACAGATGCTTCTTTGCAAGTGAAATGGTTGGAAAATTGTGTAGTCTTATGGAAAGTGTATTCCCAGTGTGCAGATTTGAAGTTCCTGGTAAATTCCCAGTTTCTTTGTATTCTATTAGTCAGGGTTCTCCTGAGAAACAGAACCAGTAGGAGACTATATACATATATATGAAGATTTATCAAGAGGAATTGGCTCATGCAGTTATGGAGGCTGAGAAGTCCCACAACCTACATTTGTACTCTGGAGACCCAAGAAAGCCAGTGGTGTGATTTAGTCCAGCTGGAAGGCCTGAGAACCTGGGAAACTAATGTTGTAAATCCCAGTCTGAGGACTGGAGAAGATGAGATTAGATGCCCCAGCTCAAACAGTGAGGCATAAAAAAAAAAAAAAAAGGATGAATTCCTCCTTCCTTTTGCCTTTTGTTCTATACAGGCCCTCGGGGATTGGATGATGCCCACCCACATTGGGGAGGGCAGTCTACCTAGAAGGCATCAAATCAAATAATCTTGTCTGAAAATATTGTCACAGACACACCCAGAAATAATATTTAATCTCGGCACCCTGTATCCAGTCAAGGTGACACATAAAATTAGCCAACACAACCAGAGAGACCTTGAATAAGTTATGTAACCCAACTGGTCCTAAATTTCTCACCTGTAGAAGAGGGATAATAGGCCCTGTCTTAAAAGGTTTGGTTTGGGTCCAATTTAGCCAAATAATAGTGAAAATGTTTGGTAAACTATAGAGTCCCATAAAAGGATTATGATTTAGTAATATATTTAAATTGCTTCTCCTTTATGTTCTGTTTTGACATCTCCTCCTTCCTGTAATTCCTGAACAAGGAAAGCATTTTGTGAACTAATGGTGATAATTTGCACTAGAAATAAAAATTATTCACCTCTTTTTTATGCAGGAAATCAGTCTCATTATGCGATACGTTTTATTATGGGCAAGAAGCCCAGACGTCAGATTGAATGTTATGCTTTGTCCCATGACAAAACTGAGACTGTATATATCAATGGTCTTTATTCCTCTGCTGCAATTATTTGGTAAAATGAACCAATTCTAAGTGAGCCAGTTGTCCTGGCCTCCTCCCTCCTACTTCTTTCCCCTCTAGACAGTCATTTTTCTGCCTCTCTTGCCCAGCTCTCTCCCCAAAGAGCAGCTGTATTCATATGTCTCACCCTGAGAGGGCAGGCAACTGGCTGCCGTCAAATCCACTCTGTGGCCTGGCCAGTGGGGAGCCATGGAGTGCCATCTGCTTGCCTCGGCTGCAGGAACTGAGTGTCACCTCTGCAGCCGTCCTGTTTACAGAAGGATAATAGAGTTATTCTTAACTAAGTGTATTGTTTGCCAAAGAAAGGGGCATACTTTCAAGCAGTAAATAAGGAGGAAGATGTAACCAATGCCGGTAAGCTTGCATATTTGGCTGCATATTTTAGTTTTCCTATAATCAAGTGAGAGATGACTGCAGGCACATTGGGGACATACCTCTGATTGAATGCAACTTCAAACAGTGTGTCCCTCTTCATACAAAGATAAATGACCAGAATGCCTGACTTGTTGAAATGGAAATTTGTAAAAAAAGAAATACTTACTTTTACAAGTTGTATTAATTGTTTTGATTCTCAGAATCTCCCTTTGTAGCAACCCCGCCCCCAGTCCTGTCTATTGTTCCTAGGGCTTCACTTGCAGTGTGGGGTAATAAGAAAGCATGGGCTTTAGCGTGAGAGAGGCACATGTCCAGACCCCCACTCCTTTACATAGCAGATGAGTTAAATGGGCTGGTCAAAATCTTGGGATTGTTTCCTAATCTATAAAATCAGCATCAGAATACCTCCTTGAAAATATTGTTGGAAAATTGGGACATAATCTAGTGGTCTTTACAGGAGGTACTTGAATATAGTAGATGATCAGTAATCATTAGCTATTATAATTAGCCAGTGTTAAGATGACTGTTTTTCATTATTCTTACCTATACATGAATACAAGAAATTCACCACGAGAAATATAGGCATCTAATTAACCAGGCAGTTTTTTTCTTTTTTCTTTTTTTTTTACTAACCAGGCAGTTTTGATGGTAGTTGGAGACTTGATTCAAGTTAGATATTAGTTTAATGAAATTCAATACGTATTTGTTAAGTACTAATTATGGAAAAATCACTATGCTCAGAGTTAGAGGTACACAGATTAACCCTGAATTCAGAAGTTAGTGGAATGGTCAATACATGCAGCTACTAAACTACTAATTCCTTTTCAATTGGGTAATACCCCATTTCTCTATGAAATCCTCTTTGATTCTCTCTGCCAACAATGTTGGTAATTTAATCAGTCCTATTTTTTGATCACAGTTGTACTGAAAAGCATTTCATTACTTGAGTAGGATTCAAAACTTTTTGTTATGATTTTCTTTTTGGATGCTGGGTCTTGAGGTATCTTTGAGATATCTCTTTTTTCATGACTTATACTATTTCTAAATGAAAGCACTTAAGTGTGGAACCTAGTCTGGTGCTCTACAAAGAGAAGATTCACAGCGGGTGTGAGTAAAAATGAGGAAAAGACAAAGATGAGACTTTAAAATGTCAAGAAATGAGAAAGGAGTAAAAGGAGCAGCTTGGTAAAAAATGGTGCAAAAACTGGAGAAATATATAAAGGAAAATGGAAAGCAGAAAGGAATTTTTAAGTAAAGAGAAATGCCAGAAGAAAAAGGAAATTTATATCAGAGTATACGGTCATGTCTTAAAATCTTTTGTCTTACTTTGGTTTGAAAGGGGCTTTTCTTACTTGAGAAGGTATTTTTTTATCAGTGACATTTGTCTCTTACCTATATTTCTTAGAATATTTGGGAATCTTGGTCACTGATCTATATATTTAGAGGACCAAATGGAAATTTTACAAAATTCTTGCTATTTTTATACACCTGCTGCTTGATCCCAGTTGAATGTAACATCAGCAGTAGATGCCACTGACTGAACATGGCTATTCACAGAAGTTTTCTCTTCCATTGGGGCAGGATTAAAATTTTCAATAAGTTAAATGAGAACAGTAGGGATCACTGCTGCAACAGTCAACAGGTTTTGAGATTGTTCTATTGATAAAATGCCTTCTAGTCCTTTCTAGTAAACAGTGGCTTCTCATTCTTGAAACTCTAAGCACTCAGTAATACCTAAATAATAAGCATAACAGGAGGGTTGGAGACAACTTTTTCAGCATAAAGTGTATTCTGTTTCTCACCTCATTTCCTCAGCTGATACTTGAAGATTTTTATTTTGAGGTACAGATTCTACACTGAAGTGCAGCACAAGTTCTGACCACAGTAGAGTTGCATTTTGTAGCTAATTTGCTCCTTCTCTTTAATTTGCTAAAGAGCAAGATATTAGAAAAAATCCTGGAAAGTTTTCAAGGGAATTATCTTACTTTCTGGCATTGTGTGGTGTTTATATTTTTATAAGCTTACTATGGCTCTAGAGAGAATTCTGTAGCAAGACAAAGAAGGGGGCTTCTCTTGGAATGAGTTTATCAATAAAATGATTGCAAAATGAGTTTCCTTTCAGAGTTTTGAACTGACAACAACATCCCATTTTTCACAAACATGTCTGATTGGTTAAAAACAAAATTAAAAATGATTTTTGTGTGCCTTCAAGATATTTTTGTAGAAATAATTTTTTATTTTTGTTTATTAATAACAAAGTTACAATACCAGTAATTTTGATCTTCCATTGTTACCTATGAATATTTTGCTCTGGAAAATTCACATGATAAAGAGCAAATTTTCCTTTCTTCCCCTCAGAATATCTATTTTCCTTGATGTTAATCTGACCATAAACAGAGCTATGTGACATACTAAATCTTATTTCTCAGCACCAAAGACACAACACAGAAAATAATCAAGAGATCCTCAAATCAAATTTTGCTGACAGTCCTAGGAGGACTATTAGAGTCAGTCTTCAAGTTTCTAATGGTTCTTCCAAATGACATAGAGAATCATTTGATACCTATTTGTTCATTACAATTGAAAAAATGCTAGGAAATGAAAGTACCAAGCCATCAGGAAGCTTTTAGAAGTTAAGTATTATTATTGTAGCATTATTATCAATTTGAGTCATTGTAGTAGTAATAATTGAAACTGTTCATAATCAGAGAGAGGAATTTATGGCCAAAATTATAAAAAGTATTTTGTTAGGGCTGTTAGTCAAGGCTTTTCACCGGAACAATGTCTATTGAATAAAATATATTATTAAAAATTGGTTTCTCATTCTTGGTAGAATATTTTTAAAAGATCTGTTGTTGCACATGTTATTAAAGTAACTCGCTCCTGAGTAAAGAACAGATTTTGTGTGATAGTCTTCTCATAAATTTGAGTACTAATGTCCTGATTAAACCAAAAATCTTCATGGATGATTCCCAAGAATAAAGACTTCCCTGGTCTCTTTAAAATGATTCTACAGCAACTTTCCAAATTTAAAGACTTCTCTCATTTCAAACTCTGAATGAATTGTGCAGCAGAGATTAAAACATGGACTCCTTGACTTCTGGTCTTTTCCTTGTCTATTCTACTTTACTTGGTTATATCACACTCCGAATTCCCCCTAGAGCTAAGAGACCAGGGGAAATGGTATGAATTAAAGAAGAAATGTGCACATATTTCATATGGAATTCATAGAATGGATCAAAAAATTAGTGGACAGTTTTCATTTAAAATCCATCCAACTTTAAAAAAGGAAAAGGCTAAATGGAGAGGGGTAAGGGCCTTTTTATATGAAACTTACTTGTTCGGATTTGCTGGGCATTTCCCTTCATTTGTCCAGATGCAGCTATTTACTTCTCAAACAGGCTGTTCTGCTACGGAATTGGTTCGTGCCCTTGTAGAAATGCTAAGGCTCTTGGCCGGGGCAGATGATTGCCTCTCCACATCGTCTCTTTACTGGGGCCTGTGGCTACCACAGTGATTTTTTTTTTTTTTTTTTTTTTACTCTGCCTTCTTTATTCTGTGTTTTGGAATGCTGCTCTGGGTACTTGATTCACAGATACCTATCTCCTTGCCTGGGTGCTTGCTTCTTTATTATTATTGCTCATCTGTTTTAGCCCACAATCTTACATTAAACTCAGATGTATCCTGAATTCGGGTGTGGGTATTACATACTTATTTTTCTTTCTACAAATAATTTATCTAGTGTTAAGCACCCGGATTCTACATTAACTCATAATTTCCAGGAATTATTCCACTTTGGTATCTGTCCCATGCTCTAGATTCACTGTAGGCTACGTGTTGCTTCTCTATTCCTTACCTTGTCTTTGAGATCTACTTGCCTCCCACTGTTTCAGAGCAAATATTTACCAAGACCTATAGAAAGGGCCTCTGGATTCCTTAACAACCCTGTTTTCCTCCTTCTTGAGAAGCCCTGAACAAATATTTCTTTATTATGTAGCTGGTCCTTGTACTCAACTGTCAATACAATGGTATTTATAATAAACAAAAAATAGGAGTCCTGAACGGTAAATGTTTGAGCTTGATGCCAGAGTCTTCTGTTCTCTCAGCTAATTAATACAATGTTGGTTTAGATATGGTGGGTGTAGATTGCTCTGAGTCTGAGGAAAAGTTTATAAATCTCTGGGGGGAAAAAAAACGTTTTGTAAGTGTGTGTAGTAGTAATATTGCTGTACAAAACCAGGTGCCAACCAAAAAGCCTAGCTTTGAAGGAAAGCCTCATAGTTGAGTTATGAGACAGCTGGAGAGCAGCAAAATAGATATGGATCCATAAGCCCCGCAGGAAAAACAACTTTAATCAGGGCCTGACACATTGGGTGATTGTAACGAAGTCCCTTGGTAGGTGTAAGCCCTGGATCAAATGGTACCAATTGACTATTGACAAGTGTTACATTAGTGCAAAACTGGATGAAAAACTGGCTATTGCCCTGCACAGACTCCAATAATGAGAAATGAGGTTCTTGTAAAAGAAAAGGACTTGGTTTGTTTTAGGAAAACATATGTGCACTGGCCCAGGTGATACCTCTGGAGGACTGAAATTCCTTTGGTGCAGCCTTTAGACACTGTAGTGGCATTTAGTGCTGTCTTTCCAAGCCTCTCCACGTGACAGGCCTCTTTGACTCCTGAAATTGATTCCATGGTTCTGAATACCAGTAGCTAATGCTGGCAGCCTGATCCAGAAACCAGGAGCATCGTCCTGCCCTGAGCGACCCTAAAATGGATTTTACAAGGGAGTGGTGCATACCATGTGTTTGGGTGCAGTGAGGCATGTTTCTAGTACTTTTCACAGATCATAAATTAATTTGAAATAAACCTCTCTCCTCCCATAAAATATAATGCCAGAGAAAAACTGTCATCATAGTTTTTCTGTAGCATAGTGCCCGAGGGGGTAAAAGTCATTTTCTCCTGCATTTGTTGACTGGACATGTGACAGGCGCCAAATGCTAGGCTGTCCATAAATGCGTGGCATGTGTGTCCAATTCAAAATAATTTGTAGTTGGGAGTAGATTCTCCACACCTTCAGCTCTGAACCTGAAAGAGTGGGAAGAGCTGTGCCTACTCCGATTTGAAGATGGGTATTATGTAAAGTCCCAAACTGACATGTCAGGAGCCCCCAAATGTCCTGTCTTCACTGTTCTGTATTGCAAATGTAAGTGATTCTTCTTTTTTTTTTTTTTTAAAGATTTTATTTGTTTATTTGACAGAGAGAGACACAGCGAGAGAGGGAACACAAGCAGGGGGAGTGGGAGAGGGAGAAGCAGGCTTCCCGCCGAGCAGGGAGCCCGATGCAGGGCTCGATCCCAGGACCCTGGGATCATGACCTGAGCCGAAGGCAGACGCTTAACCGACTGAGCCACCCAGGCACGCTGTAAGTGATTATTCTTGATAGTTATTCTGGAAAAGGTAAGAAGGAGCAAGTAGGACATGCAGTCTTATTTTACTACTATGCGTGGGCATCTGGTAAACAATAAAATAATGCAGTGTCCTCTTTAGTAATGCTGCAAGGTGGGAAGCATGAAATCAGTTTTTCAGAACTTAAAATTCAGAGTGTTTCTTTAACGTGTGTGGAGCACCTGCTCTTTTATACTTAACCAAAATTTACTAAATTAATTATATTAAATTTGGTTGATATCATTAGTTTAGTTTTCTTGTTTTCTTTTGCCTTATTATCTAGTGGGGGGCCAAAGAAAGCCTTATTTGATGAACTATGTTATTTTTAAAAGTGATTGTGGGTCAAAGAGAATAGGAAACATTGAGCTGACGGAAGAGGGAGGAAGGAAAGCAGAAGATGTTCTGTTAGTAGCGAGTATCCAGGAAAACTCCATATAAACTCTTATCAGTAGTCTTTTCTTCCTGCCTAGATCCTCTCCTGATTTCTAGAACTATCTATCTAACTTTCCATAGACTACTCTTCTCCTATATTCTATGGGTACCTCAAACTCAACATCCAACTAAACTGCTCGTTTTTCCTCTAAATGTGTTCATCCTTTCATAGTCTCTGTCTTAGGGAATGATACCACCATTCAACCAAAGACAGAAACCCAGGAGTCCTCTCAGGTTATTTTGTCCACCTTCACTCTTACCTAATAGCTATAAATAGTTCATTCAGTTTTATCTCCAAAGTTCCCTACCCTTTTATAGCCAAGTCTAATGTTTTAGCAGTTCTTGCTTGGATTATTGGGCAATGGGCTCCCTGACTCTATCCTCCACCCCACTTTAACTCAGTCTTTACCCTGCAGCCATAGCCTTCTAAATGCAAATGGGATTACATCACTTCCTTGATTAAACCTTTGACAAATTCTTAATGATATATCTGTGGTTGCTTCTTTAATCTTACTTCCTACCACTGAGCCTCTGGGGTCCTTTCACTGTATGAAGAGCAGTTTTCAGTCAGTACAGTGCTGTTTCATAATGCCATGTCATTGCATATGCTATTTTCATTACTGGAAACACCTTCTTAACTTTGGAACCTGGTTGGAGATTGCAAGTCCATTCATTGTGAACTCATGTTTTTTCATCTGGGAAGCCCTCCATGATGTCTTAGTTCAAATTATTCTTTTTCTCTAGCCCTCCTAGTGTTGCTGGTTTCTCTGTTTCCCTCATTTATTCTAAGCTCTTTAGGGTCAAGAACAGTGCTTTTTATATTTTTGTAGTGCAGTCCAGTCCCTGATATATGATGGATACTCAATGTATATTTGTTGAATCAGCATATGGATGCAATGATAAAAGGAGAACTTGTTTGGGATGAGGGATGAGGAAATACCAGTTTGGAGAGAAGATCTCTATTATGTTGGGGGATTTGGCAATATGTAGACTTAGGAGCTAAATGGAGATTTGATCTTAATTCAGATTTGATTTGGATCTCTGGGGCATATTGATCCTGAGGAAGCCAACAGCTATTGGAGATTACTATAAGGGTGCAGAAATAGTAACATTCATATAAAAACTGAAAAAAGACTTAAATTCCTCTTGCCGTTCCTTTCTACCTTTCCCCTTCTCTCTCTGTAAAATAAATATAACAGATTTTTATATTTTAAGGTGACTATGTTGACATATATATATATATATGTGTATGTATATAACTAAAAAAAAACCCTTAAATATGGTACAATTCTTTTTTTACTGAAGAATTCCATGTTGATGTTGGTCATGATCTGAAAAAGACTTTGGGGCTAGGAAGGGAAAAGGGAACTCAAGTAATGGCAAAGCCAGAGTATATATTTTGAGAACCAGCCCTAGGGGAGAGGAAGAAGCAGAGGCAGAGTATTGGGGCCTCAGAACTTCATTCTCTACTTGTCGAGGAGGGAGTGGGAGTCAAGGCTGAGTGGTGCATGGGGTTCCCACTTTCTCAGCTGTGCAGATACCATGGACAGAGCTAAGGCTACATTCCTCTGGATTAGTGAAGACACTTGGTACATGTGGGAACTTTTTTTTTGTTTTGTTTTTTCCTTTTGTAAGTCATACTGAACTGATTATGAACATCAGAATTACCAAAAGCTTTGTCTAGCTCAGTTATCCTCTGCTCATACTCTGCAGTTTTAGCAGTGCTGAGAATTGACAGTCAACATGTTAGATATCCATTCCATTGTAAGCCCAACCTCTTGGGCTTTCTCTTAAATGGGAGTGAAGCACCTAGGGAAGAAAATGCATCCAATGACTTCTGCAGTAGGGGGTTCATGAAAAGGTAGCTGAGACTGCCAGGGATTTAAAGGCATATATGGCCAAAGTAAAATGGCAGATAAGTTTTCATTTGTGGGATACTCTTACTTCAGTGTGTAAATGTAAGTTGTTATCCTAAGATTGTTTCACCATCTGGCCAAAAAGCAATATATGTGCTCCCAAGAAGGAAAAGAACAGTTCCTATGTTCTAAGTGCTAATCCAGACACTTTAACTTACTCATCCTAACAGCATTCAGGTATGGGTTTATCATCCTGATTTTGCCATTTATAAGGAGCTGGGCTTCACATCTAGTAAGTGGTATAGCTGGGTTGGACTCTGGGTCTGGCTGACTCAGATCCCCGTTCACATTCTTTTCTCCACATCACATTTGGCTGGCAGCAAGAGAGTCAAATCTGACAGGGACCATGAAAAGCCTGGAGTTTTCAGCCCGCAAGGCAAGCGGCAGTGCCATAGAGGTAAGTCACTGTGAGCTCTGTCATTTATTTCTGTCTACTTTAAATCTCTTATCTGTAGGGTGAAAAGCATTTACAAAGCTTTCAGAAAAATGCTTTGTGATTACCAGCACTAGGCGAGCAATGGCTTGCCTGTTTTCCACAGATAGCTGCAAAATATATCTTTTATTGAGAATTATCTGCTTCCTTCCACCTAGATTCATATACAAACACGCTGACGAAAAAATCTGTTTTGGAAATCCCATAGTCCTAGGTGTTAGCAGATACTTTCTATTCTGGGCTGCATTGAATCAGATGAAAAAAAACAAAACCAAACCTTGAAAAACAAAAAGTAAATATTCAGTTGTAAATAAATAAGAATTGTTACGTCCTGGTAACAAATTCCTGTTCTATAGTAATTCCTGTTAAATCTAGGAATTCCTGGGTGTAATTCTATTGATATGAAATATCAGGTATTCCCCACCAATGTGCTAAATATTTTTTTTGTGTTTTGTAGAAAATAATAAGGAAAGGGTTATTAGCTCTTTCCCACTTAAAAAACATAGCTATCCCCTCTTGTTAGGGTCTACTTGGATGACACTTTTACCTTGAATTGGCATCTCCTGTGGCCTGATGGCAGCTTAATCTTCATTGTCCTTTGTATTTTTTCCATGTAGACTTCAGCTATGGGAATAATTCTTCACAAATTGCACAGCTGACCTTCTCTAAGTAGGCCCCTTCTGCATGGTTAGAAGATTTAGAATTGCACAAAAATGTGATGATTCATGAATCCCTAGATACCTTGGACTTCTTGCTCTAATATACCTTGTTGAAAACATAGACCCTGAGATACTCGCTGCTTTCCCAGGTGGACCCGCGGAACCTTCAGGCCCAGAGCTTTGGTCTTGCTGGAGCCTCTATGCTTACCATCCTCCTGCTTGAGCCTCTGGCGTCAGGAAATTCCCGAGGGAGGAAATTCTGAGTCTTTGATAAAGAGCTAGTTTTTGTAATATTCCCACTGAAAAGAATGAACATAACCTTTAAAGGGTAGAGAATTTGTTATTCTAAGTCTCTTTTATAGTCCAAGCTTCCTGATTCTATTTGAGATGTCTCTTCCTCACAAAGTACACTGTCCTGGCTGGAAAAGACTTGAATCAGCCAGGCATGGTAGGAAGACTGCTTTGCTCAACTTTGCTTTGCTGTTAAAACATTAAGTGTAATCTGATGTGTCAATAGAGTCACCTCGGGTACTCAGAATCATTTTAATTCCTCTTACTGTCAAAACACAGTGTCAATACTGACACGAATTGGCATTAAAAATATATGCAAAAGCACCTGGAGAACAGCACTTTTTACTGATAGGAGGTCTTTTTAAAAGCAGTCACTGTCAAAGATTCAATTTGAACTCTTTTTTTGGCTTTGAATTTTACAGAGTAGATTTTTTTTTTTTTAAACCTGACCTGTTTTGCATCATTCAAGCCTATCAGTGGAGGAAAGAAGCTTTTCCTTTTTATCTGACCCTATGGGAGATGTTGTACATTCCCAGTGTGTGCCCCGAAACAGATGTGCAAGATGACACATAAGTGGATGACATCACTCATGTCTAGTGATTAAATGCTTCCCTGGGACTCACAAAATGCACTCAAAAGAAAATGGAAAGGAGGAGTGATGATCAGAACATCTATACTCCACCTGGGTGCATGTTTTTCCACTGTAGATAGATTTTAATTGGGGAGAAATATGAATGCACAAAATGAAAGAATATAAATATTAAAATCTTAGATTTAAGTTTTGGAGAAGTATAAACTTATACATATATTTGTAACATTATATTACATTTCATGTGCTTTATAATTTATAACATGGTATATATAATATATAAATGTATGCATGTATAATATATGAAATATATAAATATGCAATACATAAGTATGTTCACTGTATATTATATGCATGTAGTGTTCTAGATCCCCAAGCAAATAGAAAAAACAGGAAAATATTTTATTTTTTGATAAGTGTCATGTTATTTGCTAAGTTGGATGTGGAGGTTATCTAAGTATTTTTATAAATACTATATTTGAAGAGGTGAAGCATTATTTATCGAATAATTCATTTATTAACATTTGATGTATACATATCAACTGTATATTTACTGACATTTGGTACATACACAATTGTTTGTTTTGTTTTCTTGTCTTGCTTTGCAGAGTCTTTGGTGGATAAATGACCTATTGAACTGAAAAGTGAACATCCTTGCATTTCAATCTTTGAAAGCAATAGATTCTATTGACAGCAACACTAGATTTCTTTGTTGTTTGAAATCTAAGAGCTGGTCATTCTTTTTCTATTTTGCTAATGTTAGCAGGTTGTGTGTATGCGTGTGTGTGTTTGGCAGCAAATCACTCAGCTGACCTTTTTCATAATCAACTACAATAAGCAGAGTGTGTGTATATGTGTGTGTCCCTGCACTTTTGGTCTGATAGACAGTTTGCTTAAATATATGGGAAAAGTTAATCCCTCTGCCCCTGACCTTTGGCACAGGAACTTTGTGCTTCCAGTAGAAAGTGTGGTAAATGCCAAGTCCTTTGGGCAGAAGATGTTTGCATTAATGTTTTCTATGCTGGAGCCTGAGCCATAGATTTTCTGTCAGCCATCCTTTGCAGTGCTGATATGGAGTAGGTTGAGTTGTATATAGAATATAGTGCCTGATGTCATCTGTTTTGACATCCTGAATATTTTAACCCCAGCCAGTGTATTAAAGGAGAATGCCTCCCACTCCCTATCATGCATGTGATTACCATGTAGTATGGGAAGTGGAAAAAAATGATGCAGTTTAATATGATTGTCAAAGGTCAGTTGTCATGTTAATTATCAAGAGCTTGACTGATTAAAGTATGACCTGAAGAGGGAGGAGGATGGGTATAGTGCATACCATCTTGTAAATACGGCTAACTCTTGATTTTCTCAGAAATCCAAGGCTGTGACACCACAGCATGACATAGGCAGACAGCTCTGCATACGATGGTCTCTCTGTCTGGAAGATTGGATTGCAGAGAATACATGTTGCAAACAGGGCAAAACAGCTTTGGGGGAAAGACCCTGCCCTAGGAGATGGAAAGTTGTCCAGTCTGGCATCTGGATTTAGCAATTTAGAAGTAATCCTTGACTCCTCTGTTTCCACCTTGCCTCCTCCAAAGGGACACAAGTCCATTGATTCCAGCCCTTAAGTAGCGTCTGAATTTACCCCCTCCTGTCCAGTTGCATTTCCATTGCCTTGGGTTCCCTTTATCTCTTGCCTAGATTATTTGCCAGTTTACTAGATGCTGTCCAGTGCCCACTTTTAGCTTCTCCAATCCATTCTTTGGTGTGATTAAAAAGCTACAAATCTACCATGTCCCTCTGAATTTAGTGGGATGTTCTCAGATGCACTGTGATTCCCATGCCTTTCTGTCATTCTATATATTGCTATCTCTACATTTCCTACATTTGTATCTTCAAGTCATCCTTTAAACCCTAAGGTATATATCACCTCCTTCCTGTAAGCCATTATTAGTCCTTTGGGCTCCCATGGTGTCATGTGCTTGTTTTGGGTATAGGCCTTTTCCTGATTTATTAGAGTTGTCTCTTGATAATTATCTTTATAACTCTTGCTTTCTAGAACATAAGCTCCTGAGGGCAGGGATCATTATATATATATACTTTTTGTATTCCAAGAGTCTAACATAGAGTAAGTGCTAAATAAGAATTTCTTGAATTAAATACTGAAAGAACATGACTTTTAGAGAGTAGAATGATATATGACAGGTAGTAGTCCTAGTAGATGGTCAGTAAAAGAGAGTGTTCATTTGGGAGATGGTTGGTGACATACATTTGTTCTCATAGATCCCTTCCCTGAACCTTGGTAACTGTTCACCTACACCAGTCTTCATATGATCGCTCTCAATCAGCTTGGGAAAAATCATGAAAATCCTCGCATGCTACCTCTCGATTTAATTATAATCCTTGCTGTTGGGAAAGGAAGACCTTTCTTTCTTCTTCCTCCAGTTTCCAAGAGGAGGGATTTCTTCCAATTATTCCTGGGCCTTGCCTCATACCTTTTATTTCCCACTGGAGTAAAAAAGAGTGGCCTATAATAACCCAGTATCAGATATATGATTTGCAAATATTTTCTCCCATTTAGTAGGTTCCTGTTTTATTTCAATGATAGTTTCCTTTGCTGTGCAGAATCTTTTTAGTTAGATGTAGTCCCACTTGTTGATTTTTGCTTTTGTTCAAAGCCTTTGCTTTTGGTGTAAAATCAAAAAACTCACTGCCAAGACCAGTGTCAAGGAGCTTATTGCCTATACTTTCTTCTAGGAGGGTTTTTTTTTTTTAATTTTTTATTGTTATGTTAATCACCATACATTACATCATTAGTTTTAGATGTAGTGTTCCATGATTCATTGTTTGTGCATAACACCCAGTGCTCCATGCAGAACGTGCCCTCTTTGATACCCATCACCAGGCTAACCCATCCTTCCACCCCCCTCCCCTCTAGGAGTTTTTATGGTTTCAGGTCTTACATTCAAATCTTTTAATACATTTTGAGTTAATTTTTGTCTGTGGTGTAAGAGAGGGGTCCAATTTCATCCTTTTGCATGTGCCTATCTTGTTTTCCCAACATCATTTATTGAAGACACTGTCCTTTCTTTCATTGTATATTCTTGGTTCCTTTGTCATAAATTAATTGAACATATATGTGTGGGTTTTTTCTGGGCTCTGTATTCTGTTCCATTGATCTATGCACCTGTCTTTATGCTAATATCATGCTGTTTTAATTACTCTGTCTTTGTAATGTAGTTTGAAATCAGGGAGCATGATGACTCCAGGTTTATTCTTCTTTCTCAAGATTTCTTTGGCTATTTGAGATTTTTTGTGGCTCCATGCAAATTTAGGACTATTCTATTTCTGTGAAAATTACTACTAAAATTTTGATAGGAATTACATTGAATTATAGATTGCTTTGGGTAGTACGGACCTTTTAACTACATTAATTCTTCCAGCCTATGAGCATGGCGTATCTTTCAATTTATTTGTGTCTTTTCAATTTCTCTCATCAATGTCTTATAGCTTCAGTATATCAACTCCACTGAGAGTCAGGATATTATATAGACTTATGGTTATAATATATTCCCTGAGCACTTCTCTTTCTTACTTGGGAAAATTGGGGTAAAATCTTTAGGGACCTATTGTTAGAGTCTTTAGAGCATCCTTATTCCATAATATCAGACCCATTCTGAATTCTTAGATAATTATAATGCACATGGCATGCCATTAAATGCTATAAGCCATGCCTAAACTAAACCAAAGCAAAAATAACTCCCTCCCTCAATTCTCTTGCCATATTATTGAGGAAATATCCTCTACAAGCAATGGGACTTTAAGGACAAATGAGAACTTCACAGAAACTGTTAGAGGCTAGCAAAAGTACACAGGAGATGACTGGAGAAGGCCTCATGGAGAGGAGGATTCCACTTGATCTAGGATCTAAAATATGGATAGATTCGTGTAGGTGATATGGAGAGATGAGGGCAACGATGTCCTAATAAACTAGCTCCCCCTTCCCATTTCCACAAAACTCTGATTTTTAGTATTTTCCAGTTTCTGTGGTGTAAATACTTCTACCACAGCCAATTTCAAGCTATCAGTAATTTAACAACTGGCTTAAAAAATTCTTACAGATTTAAAAACTGGTTGTAATGAATCTGTTTGGACAAGGTTTTCCATACCACTGGATGAAGAATTCACCATGGGATATTATAAGCAAGGGTACCTATTTATGAGGTTCCATTAAAGGACAGAAAATACTCCTGTCTGGCTGTATCAGGAGGTTCTTGTTGGGAGGAGATGATGATAAGATCTAAGAGGTAAGTTGAGATAGAGTTTGGAATCTTTGTTATGTATTTGAGCTTTATCCTTAGGCCGTAGTGAGCTCTTGACTACTTTTTAATAGAGAAATGACAGGATAAACCAATATTTTAGGAGGATTGACCTGTTGTTAGTTATATGTTGGGTGTTTTTAGGGGAATAGAAGGAAGCAGAGAAGGTAGTTAGGAGCTACTTAAAATTCTGTAGGTGTGAAGTGGTTAGATAAAGGACTAGATTTAAGGAAGAAGGGGCTAGTGTGGGAAGTGAAAAATGGAGGAAGGGAAGAGAGTGGGGCAGTCCATCTCTGCTCCACATGACAACAACTGGGTTGACTTGAAAGTGTGGATTCTTAACACTGTTGGTGTGAATGCAACCTGGTGTAGCCACTCTGGAAAACAGTATGGAGGTTCCTCAAGAAGTTAAAAATAGAGCTACCATATGACCCAGCAATTGCACTACTAGGTATTTACCCCAAAGATACAGAGGTAGTGATCCAAAGGGGCACCTGCACCCCAATGTTTATAGCAGCAATGTCCACAATAGCCAAACTATGGAAAGAGTCCAGATGTCCATTGACAGATGAATGGATAAGGAAAATGTGGTGTGTGTGTGTGTGTGTATATATATATAGGAATATTACTCAGCCATCAGAAAGGATGAAATCCTACCCTTTACATCGAAATGGATGGAACTGGAGGGTATCATGCTGAACAAAATAAGTCAATCGGAGAAAGACAATTATATGGTTTCACTCATATGAGGAATATAAGAAATAGCACAGAGGATCATAGGGGAAGGGAGGGAAAAATGGAATGGGAAGAAATCAGAGAGGGAGACAAACCATGACAGACTCTTAACTATGGGAAAGAAACTGAGGGTTGCTGGAGGGAAAGTGGGTGGGGGATGGGATAACTGGGTGATGGGCATTAAGAAGGGCACGTGATGTGATGAGCACTGGGTGTTATATGCAACTGATGAATTATTGAACTCTACATCTGAAACTAATGATGTAGTATATGTTGGCTAATTGAATTTAAATAAAAAAAAGAAAGCGTGGACTCTAATCAACTCATTTACTCAGTTGTTTGGGGGTTGATGTTGGCTATTACTGGCATCTTCTCTGGTGCTGTTGTAAGAACACCTATACATAGTCTTTACATGTGGCTTCTTGGCTTCATTACAGCATAATGACTGGATTCCAAAAGTAGGCATCACAAGAGATAAAAACCACTTCACTCTCCATGATCTAGCCTTAAGAGTCATGTGATGTTCTGCTGCTGCATTCTATTTGTTGAATGAGTCACAAAAGCACAGTTTCAAGGGGAGGGTAAATAAGACTCCACCTTTCAATGGGGGTATAGGAAGGTTCTAAAAGACCATCTGGGAATGATACACAAGGGTTTCTCAATAAGTGATTGCTTATTCTTGTTTTCTTTTTCCAAAATTTGCCATCTGTATTGTTTTCTCTTTTTTAATTTACTTTATCTATCTATCATCTATCTATCTATCTTTCTATCTATGTATCTATCATCTACCTATTTGTTTGTTGAGGTATAATTGACATGCAACATTATATTAGTTCCAGGTGTATAACGTGCTGATTTGATATTTTTCTGTGTTGTAAAATGATCAGCATGGTAAGTGTAATTAGTGTACGTCACATAGTTACAGAATTTTTTCCTTGTGATGAGAACTTTTAAAATCTACTCTTTCAGCACTTTTACATATGTGCTACAGTATTATTAACTATAGTCACCAAGCCATGCATTACATCTCCATGACTTATTTGTTTTATAACTGGAGGTCTGTGCCTTTTGACTCCCTTCACCCATGTATTCTTATTAAATGGGCTTAAATATCTTCAGTTAAACTAGTTTCCTCTGTGGCTCTTAGTAAGTGAATGGTATGATTATGTGTGGTACTGTTGCACTACACTGAAGATAATACAACCCTCTGAGAAGGGGGAGCAAGATTTTACCCTATATGATGAGCTTGTTTTTGGATTAACTGGGGAAAAGGAACATAATAGTAAACTGCCAAGTTTTCTTGAAAGCTTATCTTGTACTAGACTCTGTGAATCATTTTTATTCACTATCTCATTTAATCCTTACATGTAAACTTAAAAGGTAAGTATTATTAGCCCCATTTACAAAGGATAAAACTTAAGTTTTAGAGAAGTGAAATAATTTGCTTAGGGTCACACTGTTAAGTATTGAAAACCGGATTTTATACCAGGTCTGTATTCTTAACTGTTATAATCTACCTCCTTTCCATGAAATAAGGAGGCAGCCAGAATAGAAATATAACCTTTAGTTGGACTGCAAAGAAATAAGTATCTAGGAGTGGGATTGTTGATGTTGCACATCAGTAATAGTCACAATATGGAGGTGGACTGGGATTCAGGAAGTGATGGAGTGAGGCAAGTGCCTGCAAATTTTGCAATCCTTTGAATTAAAATATAGGTCTCAAGTTAGAATAGGGAATTAAGTAGGTCAGAGAACCTTGAAGCATGTTTTCAGAGGAGTATAACCATCTTCACATATCTGTTTCAGCACTGACAATATTAGATGTTAAAAACCTGTTTCACATATCTGCTTCCCCCACTAGGTTCTGAGCTTTTGGCAAAGTGCCTACAGGACATAGTAGATAGTCAATATATGTCTGTAAACCTAAATAGAAAGGATTTGCACTTTATTCTTTTTTGACTCTGTATTTATTTCTATTTTGTTCCCCCTAATTTTCTTTTGTAAAGTTTCTTTAAAGCGGTGTGTTTTAGTGATTCTAAGTGAAACCAAAGTATAGGATCTCTCTCTCTCTCTCTCTTCTATTAATCATTCTTAGTCCAGTGCCTGAAAGAGGGAGAAGCTCATCCTTGAATGACCATTTCCTGTTTGTAATAATCCTGGTGGGTGAACCCTAAGAGGAAGATGTATCCCAGAAGAATGGAAGCAATACTCTCTTATGGTCCCTAGAGAGACGCATATGCCTGCCCAAAATACTATACAGGTACGCCTCTGCAATAAAAATGTGGAGAAGAGTTCAGTCGTTCATCTGGACAATTAGAAAACTGCTAGAAACTGTATGACTTTATGTTCTTTAAAGTAGCCAATTTATTGTATTGTTGTGACATTTTAGCTGTTCTTACATTTGACATTTATGTGATTAACACTTCTGGTGATGGTTGAAATTAAACACAGACTAAAAGGACTCAGGCAGAACAAGGATGTTCTCCAATTTTCCTGGAGATTAATCTCTCCCTCTCAAATTTATAAAAGTAAACTTTTTCTTGGTTTGTTTTTGCCTCCCAAACTCTTTTCAAAGTTAAAATTAGAGATGAAAATTAAGATATCAATGAAAAAATACACTCTGATTTATCACTTCTGACAGAGGAGGTCTTTTCCCCGGGCTGCATCTGAGTTCCTTTCTTTAGAGGAAACAGCAGGTGACGGTGACTACTTCTCAGCTGGTGGCAGCTTCCAAGAGAAGAATTATGTTCAGGAAAATATTTGAGATTTAAAGCACATCAGAAAAGAGGCATCATATCAAATTAAGGTATTATTCAAATCAACTCACTATCCAGTTTTTGGATGTTAAATCCTGATATTTCAAGGTTAGAGTTTTAACAACTCATGCTCCTTATAGACCGATGGCATAAATCTCCCAAACAAGGTCACTTAAAGATGGCACCCTCCTTTGGGAAAACACAAGGACTAGCATTTAATGAGCATTTACAAGCCAAGTGGCTGATTGACTATGTGTTTGTGCTCCCCTTTTGATAGTTACAAGTCTTTGATGCAAGTATTATTATATAGTTGACCCTTGAACAATGTGGGGGTTAGGAGTTCAACGCCTGTACAGTTAAAAATCCATGTATAACTTTTGACTCCCCCGAAACTTAATAACTAATAACTTATGGTGACTGGAAGCCTCACTGATAACATTAACAGTCAATTAACACATATTTTGTATGTTATATGTATGATGTAGTATAGTCTTAAAGTAAGCTAGAGAAAATAAAATATTATTAAGAAAAACCTAAGAAAAATAAAATACATTTACACTACTCTACTGAATTTGTTGAAAAATATTGGTGTATAAGTGGTTCAATGCAGTTCAAGCTTGTATTGTTCAAGAGCCAACAGTTTCTATTTTTTTAAGAAGAGGAAACAGGCTGAGAAAGATTCAGTGACTTGCCCAGGAACATGTAAAACATAAATAGGAGAGCCACAAATGGAATGCAGGTTATCCTAAATCAATGCTTCTCAAGTCACCCCCTCTTTTTTAAATAAACCCAAGAGGCTCCAATGCCCACATGCCTACCTCTCTTTTTCTTCTTAGTTGTGAGCTACTCCTCTTTATTTCTACCAGCCTAGACTATTGTTTCTCTGGCTTCCTTCTTTCCTTCCTTCCTTCCTATCGGGAAGTCAATAGGTTTTCTTTATAATTTTCAATATTGAAAAATATAGTTTATCCTTGTTTCATTAAATCTATGATGCCATTGATCAAAAGATGCACTATTGGACTAGGTTCCACTAAGGAAAAAAAATGGTTTCGACTAAACTATGACAGAATGCATTAAAGATAGTCCTGTGTGATGCATGAATCAGTCACATCAGCCACTCATTGTCTTTCATTAATGACAAGGGATTTAGCAATTTCTTTTATTTTCAGTTCCTCTGCTTGGCATGTGATAGCTAATCCCTTCTGTATGCATCTTAATAACAAGACCTAATACAGCTTCATTTGCTTCTGGTATTTTCTTTTCTTAGGTTCTGTAAAACACATGGTTATTGTTTCTTAGAAAAATAGGGGGCTCTAGTCATTCCTGATATGATGAATATTTGCTTCACTAAATCAAATTTATTCCTCACTGCTTTATTTCTGTATATTTCTGCATATGTAATGATTTCTCCTTCAATGCAAATAATAGTGAATCCTATAGAAGATATTTTAAGTGGCAATTAATCTCAACACCAAAAATACTCAAAACTCAGTGGAAATGGTGGCAATGTAAATATTTATAATCAAGGCGTGACAACAGCATCAAAACGATCACCAGGCCAGCCATGACTACAACAGGCTACTGAATGTAAGACTCATCCCAATTTTAGAGATAATTAAAATGTGAAAAACTTTACTTCTTAGAAGTAATGAGAAAAGAAATATTGACTATGCTTTTGGATAGCTTCTGTTTTCTGCTTCTTAGATTCTGATCAGATCCTAGCTCTGCAGGAAGTCTGCCTGTCCCTCTCCCTCTGACCCTCTCCCCCAGCTCATGCTCTGTCTCTCTCTCTCAAATAAATAAATAAAATCTTAAAAAAAAACTAGGGGAGCCTGGGTGGCTCAGTCGTAGGGCATCTGCTTTCGGCTCAGGTCATGATCCCAGGGTCCTGGGATCGGGCCGGCATCAGGCTCCTTGCTCAGCCGGAAGCCTGCTTCTCCTTCTCCCACTCCTCCTGCTTGTGTTCCCTCTCTTGCTGTCTCTCTCTGTCAAATAAATAAATAAAATCTTAAAAAAAAAAGCTAAATAAATAAAAGGTTGCTAATAACATCCTCCATAAACAATTAGAATGTCCTTATAAAGGAAAACAGTTGCCCAAATCATGATATACTAATACTGTGAAACACTAATCAGCTATTAAAAGAACAACATAGGGGCGCCTGAATGGCTCAGTAGGTTAAACGACCAACTCTTGATTTCAGCTCAGGTCATGATCTCATGGGTCCTGGGATCAAGCCCCACATTAGGCTCCATGCTCAGCAAGTAGTCTGCTTCTCTCCCTCTCCTTCTTCCTCTGCCCTTCCCCCTGCTCACACACTCTCTCTAATAAATAAATAAATAAATAAATAAATAAATAAATAAATCTCAAAAAAAAAGATTTAATTAAAAAAGAACAATATAGATCATTATGCACTAACTTAGGAATAGGCTCACAACATACTATTAAGCAAAAATAGCAGATCCCTTTTAGGGCTCCATGTTTCTTTATCTTCAGTATCTATTGTACATATTTTTGTTTGTATTAACAAAGGAAATAGTAGTTTATAGTGGTTACATTAGAGAGTGAGATTAGAAAGAGAAAGTGAGAGACTATCAGTTTCACTTTCGACTACATATTGTTTGGATTGGTACAGTAAGCAGGTATTATGATTATATTTCAGGCAATTGAAAAAATGATAAAGAATGGAGGAAAAAAGAGATACTCTCTTTGAGAGTATTAGACATTGCTGATTTTTCTTTTTCTTTCTTTTTTTCCCCTGTTGGTTAGAATCCCAGAAATGAAAATACTCATTCAGGGAGTATGCATATTAGAAAACGTAATATTACTCTTTTAATTTCCAAATATTATCAAAATGCACACTTTCACCAATAATAAATGAGAGCGCCAGTTTCTCTAGGTTTTCATTGATACTGATTGTTATTAAACTCTTACACTGTCATCCAATAGGCAAAATAGTATCTTCTTTTAATTTGCATTTCCCTGTTTACCAATTGAGGTCCTATATTTTCATTGTTTACTGATCATTTGCATTTCCTCTTTTGTGATTTGCCTACTCTAATCTTTGACCCATTTTAGATTGCCTTTTTCTTATTGACTTGAAAGAACTCTTTATATGTTTAATAATAATAAGCACTGAGTGCTTACTATCTAAATTGATTCTGACTTAAAGGACTTTATATGTATTAACTCATCTAATTAATTCACACAACGACATTATGGGCTAGACACAATTTCATGGATAAGGAAACAGAGGCAGAGAAATGTTAAAAACTGTGTCCAAGGTCACACAGCTAGTGAGTGACAGAGCTGACATTCAGATGAAGAACACTGGTATATAAAGTCACATCTAACCCCTATACTATGGGCTGCTCAGCTGGAAGAATAGATCAGTGCGTGCTGAGCAGAGAGTTATGCCCGCTGGTGCATTCATAGGAGCTTGTTGCAAGCATTTTTCGGAACACAAGACAAATATTTGTGTCTGAAGTTTGATAAGAATACTTCTCCTTAATAAAAATTAAAAATATACCATTTTCAAAGTAGATTTTTGATGGTGTATATTGTTGTTGAAAGTGAACTTTGGGGCCGCCTGGGTAGTTCAGTCGGTTAAGCGGCCGACTCTTGATTTTGGCTCAGGTCATGATCTCAGGGTCCTGGGATGGAGCCCCGCAATGGGCTCTGTGCTCAGCTGGCAGTCTGCTGGCCATTCTTTCCCTCTCCCTTTGCCCCTCCCCTCACTTGTGTGCTGTCTCTCTAAATAAATAAATACATACATATATAAATAAAATCTTAAAAAAAAGGAAAGGGAACTTTGGGGGATACTGAGAAAACTGATGAAGCAGAAACTGAACAATGAAAGCAAAGGAGCAGAGGAGAAATTTTCTTAGTCACATTAGGCATTGAAGGCCGTAAATTCTTTAATGAAATGAGATTAAAAAATAATATAAGAACTACCTTGTTATTTATAGTTTAAGTAAATTGTATGTAGTTTTCATTACATTAGCTACTCTTAATTAATCCCTTTGTGGCCTTTATAAAGTTCAGTTAAAGAAGACTAACAGCTCTCCTCCATCAAGGATTATTACAGAATAGATAGATTTATAATTGTTATGATGTTTATTTTCAGGTGTGCCAGAAATATGACATATATATATATTTTAAAGATTCTATTTATTTATTTGACACAGAGAGATAGCGAGAGCAGGAACACAAGCAGGGGGAGTGGGAGAGGGAGAAGCAGGCTTCCCGCTGAGCGCGGAGCCGGATGGAGGGAGCTGGATGCGGTGCTCGATCTCAGGACCCTGAGATCATGACCTGAGCCGAAGGCAGATGCTTAACGACTGAACCACCCAGGCGCCCCTGACATATATTTTTTATTACCTCCATTTAGTTTCGTCTTTGGAGTCCTCATATTGCCTGATTGCAACAATAAAAGTCTTAATCTATTTAAGATAAACCCAGGCATCTCTGTTTTAAATTCATTTAATTTGGGATTTTCCTCTCTAACTTCTCTACTTTTCCAAGAATTGATCTAAGTTCTAGGGACTTTGGAGCATGGGAGTTAAGAAAGAAATCTAGTTCAGGGTCATTTTTCTTCTAAGTGGGTATGTAAGAAGACACTGCAATTCAACTGGTCCTCGGACCTGGCCATACCTTTTCACTGGAATCTTCTGGAACATCTGTTATGGGTTAAAGGAAGTTTTCAAAAAAAAATATGTTGAAGTTCTAACCCCTAGTTCGCCAGGGTGTGACCTTATTTAGAAATAAGGTGCAGCTGTAGTTAGTTAGGATGGGTCATATAGAAGTAGGATTGACCCCTGATTCAATATGACTGGTGTCTCAGACAATGTGAAGACAGGAGAGGAGAAGGCTGTGTCAATGCAGGTGAAGATTGGAATAATGCAGCTGTAAGCCAAGAAATGCTGGGGATTGCTGACGACACCAGAAGCTGAGAGAAAGGCATGGAAGTGATTCTCCCCTAGAGCCTTCAATAGCCCTGTGACACCTTGATCTTGGATGTCAAGTCTCCAGAAATTTGAAAGAGTAAATTTATGTTGTCTTAAGCCACCAGGGTTGTAAAACATTGTTATGTCAGCTTTAGGAAATTAATGTAGCATCCAAACTCTTGCTATTTCTGTGGTGTTTTCTTAGCCTGTTGGTCTACTTTCATTGAGAGCTATATCCACTTGACTCTGGGTGACGTGGGAAAATGTTTGGCTGCTTCCAATGTCCTGTTGAACTGTCCATCCGGCAGAGCACTTCATACGGCTTCTCTGCACAACTTCAAAGCCAGAGTGTCATGGACACTCTCTGTAGTACTTTCCAGCTTCCAGGGCAACCAAATAGAAAACCAGGCTTAAGTACCTTCTATCATGAATCTCAAAACCCTTCGCCGGGATGTGGGGGGGTTACTATAATTCTCTTATGCCTTGGAGCTCACTGAGGGTTGGGGACATGGGGCAAAATCTCCTACATGAATCTCACAGCAGTGTGTCCTCATATTGCTCTTCTTTCTAAGCCTTCCCCATTCCTCCTTAGCATTTCTACCCAACTGTTACATCCCTACCCTCTCAAACTCCTGGGATTTTTATGGGGCTTTTATTTAGTGTGGGTAAACAGAAGATAATTTCCTCCACAATTTGGATCTATAAGAATTCATCCTTGAATTTTCTATCTGATATCTGATAGGTGTAAAAGTCTAGAATTTGCCATCCTTGTTCTCTCTTCTTTTATGCTCCTTTATGACATACCCTCCATGGACAGTGGGGACTCCAGTCTTGTGGTTTAAATGGGAGAGTCATCATTAAAGGAAAAGTGCAGGTATGTAAGGCCTGAAACTGTACAACTCCTAGAAGAAAACATACAGGAAAAGCTTCTTGACAATTTCTTCGAAATCACACCAAAAGACACAGGCAACAAAAACAAAAATAAACAAGTGGGACTAAATAAAAATAAAAAACTTCCATACAACAAAAGAAACAATTAACAGAGTGAAAAGCCAACCTATGAACTGGGAGAAAATATTTGCAAACCATATATCTGATAAGGCGTTAGTATTCAAAATGTATAAGGAACTTCTATCACTCAGTAGCAAACAAAACAAACCCCCAAACCAAAACTGTAACTCAATTAAAAAATGGGCTAAGGATTTGAATAGACATTTCCCCAAAGAATATGTACAAATGATCAACATTATATGAAAATCTCTCAACATCATTAACCATCAGGGAAATGCAAATTAAAACTACAATGAGATATCACCTCAGACCTGTCAGGATGGCTACTATAAAATCAAAAAGACAAGTATTGACAAGCATGAGGAGAAGTTGGAACACTTGTGCACTGTTGGTGGGAATGTTAATTGGTACAGGCACTATGCAAAACAGTGTGGCATTTCCTCAAAAATTAAAAATAGAACTACAGTATGATCCAGCAATCCCACTTCTGGGTATTTATCCAAAGGACTTGAAATCAGGATTTTGAAGCAATATTAGCACTCCCATGTTCATTGCAGCACTATTCACAATAGCCAAGATGTGGAAACAACCTAAATGTCCTTCAGCAAATGAATGGATAAGGGAAATGTAGTGTATACATATAATGAGGTATTATTCATCCTTAAAAAAGAAAAAAATTCTGCAGTATGTGTCAGTATGGATGGAATAAGCTAGTTATAGAAAGACACACTTCATGATTTCACATATATGAGGCATCTAAGATAGTGAAACTCATAGAAGCAAAGAATGGAATGTTGGTTGTCAGGGGAGGGAGGAAGGGAGAAATGGGGAATTTCTAATCCTCATGCATGAAGTTTCAGTTAAGGGAGATCCATAAACTCTAGAGATCTGCTATACAACATTGTATTAATAGTGAAGGGAATTGTTAAGGGAGTAGATCTCATGTTGAGATTTTTAACCACAATAAAATAAAAGAAAAAAGAAAGAATGCAGGAGAAACTCATCTGCTAACATTTCACAGTATAATTCTGACTCACATAGCTAGGGTAGATTCATAAGTCTCAGCTGAAAATTGGAGTCAAATTTTAAAGCCGAGGGACACCTGGGTGGCTCAGTCGGTTCAGCAACCGACTCAATTTTGTCTCAGGTCAGGATCTTAGGGTCCTGGGATCGAGCCCCGCGTTGGGCTCTGCACTCAGTGTGGAGTCTGCTTGGGATTCTCTCTCTCCCTCTGCCCTTCCCCCCGACTCATGCTCTCTATCTCTCTCCAAAATAAATAAATAAAATCTTAAAATTTTTTTTTCTAAAGCAGAGCATGGGCACAGATACTCAATCTGCATCTCTTATGGTTACCTTTTAAGGATTATGCCTATCTACTTGGGGTCCTATTTAGTGAGGTTAAGA
This sequence comes from Leptonychotes weddellii, assembly GCF_054177405.1. NCBI lineage: Eukaryota > Metazoa > Chordata > Mammalia > Carnivora > Phocidae > Leptonychotes > Leptonychotes weddellii. The sequence continues at coordinate 40,063,036 of NC_138382.1, forward strand.
GGTGGGAGTTTATGCCAGACACTGACTGCTGCTTAATACTTAAATAACAATTTACACACTGTAGTGGCTAATGTTTTCTTGAATCTTGTTTCCTTGTCATCAAATATGTATTTCTTCCTAGCATTGGTGAGGGCTTTTGCACATTTGCTGTATCATTCTGGGATCTTTTTGCTATAATGTGCCCATTCTTTTAGTTTTTCCTTGACTTGTATGTACCTCAGTATGACTGGGGAATCATTGGGACCTGGTACTAGTAAACACAGTAACCTTAAGAGAGAGAGATGTGCTGAATATAGCTAATCTTGGTGACATAAAACTAAATGTTTTAATGATGGGTTAGTGATTACACACCTGCTGTGTCTTCAGCACAGAAATGTATGGCATAGAGAAGGGATACAAAAGAAGTATAAGGCATCATATATACTGACATGGAGTTTCCATCTGGATAGAAGGAAATAGGACTAGAAAATACAGCAGAATAAAATCACCGAGTACAAGCTATGGGATGCAGATTATTATATAATAAAACAGTATCTAATATAGTTCCAATAAGGCAGCACTCAAAGGTGAGAACACTGTAAGAAAGATAGAATAAACCTGGCCTGGACTCACCTCCAGCTAAATGGTTAGTTGAGTTGAATCTTGAATCTGGCCAGAACATGTCCAGAGAGAGAGAGTTTTTCTGGGCAAGTTGTGAGCTATTCCCCAAACTTGAAGATGTGGCAATAAGTAGAGAAAATCCTATTTTGGAGGCATATGAATAGTAGGAACCTTTCATACGGATAGATTCCTAGATGCAAATGTCCGGGTTTATTTTCACTTGGGCCTCAATCTCACTCATGTTAATGCATTAATTCAACTGTCCTTGCTAAGGATAAGTCTGTAGATCTTACTGAATGCAGACTTGTGCAGTCTTGCCACTAAAAAAAAAAAAAAAAGAATCTCCCCAGGATACTAAGAAGACTTACCTTTGGCTTCAGCCTTGTATGGATGGGTAGAAACATGGACAGTCTGACCTAAGAGATCTGGAGATTCTAACCCATCAAAGTACAATGTACTAGTGCATAGTCAATTATTCTTTAAAAATGGTTTCTGCTAATGGTTCTATTCTGTTCCATGTTTCATTTTTTACTTTATTCATTGTCACGTCATATAATGTCCATATTTTTGTGTAGTCTTTGTGAGGACTATTTTCCATCAGAATTGCCAAACCATTTGCCAGTTTTAGTTATTTTAATAGTTTCTGTGATTTTTTTTCTAACACAGATTATCAGCATTTAATGATAATGTTTTGCTTTTCTTTATTTCTTTTCCTTACTATAAAGTTCCTGGAGTAAGATTACTGAGTTAAAATGAAAGGAGTTTTTGCTTTCCAGAATGACTGTAAAAATTTACAATGCTGCTAGCCATGTATGAGTGTGTTGACAGAGCTGATTACATTTTCTAAAGATGGCTGTAAGGAATTCTCCATCCTACATGATCTTTTCCAATATGACCTTGGCCATGGTGCCTCTCCCCCAACTCCTTGAATCTAGGTGGGCTTGTGACTTGCTTGTAACCAATAGAATGCAGCCGAAGTAACATTGCATGATTCCTGAGGTAGGTAAAGAAAGGCAATGCAGCTTCCACTTTGTGTTCTGGAATACTCATGATCGGCACCATGACCTGTCACATAAGAAATCTGGGTATTTAAGACCACCATGTCACAGCACACATGCCAAGCCACCTGGAAGGCCACATATAATAGATAGTCTGGAAGGTAGTCCTAGATTTCCAATCTCCAAGACAAATGCCAGACTTGCATGAACAAGAGTTCAGATGATTTTAGTCCCCAATTATGGCGTCATCTCCGGCCCTATGTCTTCTTTACGGAGTCCTCAGTTATGGTGGAGCAGTGGCAAGCTATCCCTGTTGAGCCCTTTCCAAAGTCACAGACCCTAATCTGTGAGTAAAATAAAATGATTTATGTTGCTAAATTTGGGCATAATTTGTTACACAGCAATATCAATTGGAAAATAAATTTAGCAACAATCTTGCCAGCTTTATGTGTTCTCATTAACATCTTTAGCCAAAAATTTTGTTTTCATTGTTTCTTTAATTCAGTATTCTTTTACAAATAAGAATGTGTATATTCCCACAAGTTAGTTTAATATTGGTGCATTGCAGCAGTTTTAGATATAGTTTTGCTCATGTATTTCTTGAAGTCTTAATGCTTTATATTTCACTTATATTTGAATACACTCCCTATAAAGTATTGATAACCATATTTGATGTAAGTATATTTTTTCAATCAAATGTAATTCCTTTAATTTTAGTTCATTATGTTGTCAGTCTTTCCTTTGTGATGGTTTCTATAGCCTGAAAACTAAAAATTATTTTTCTAAAGATTTGATAAACATTAAGTTTGATTCCTGATAATTTTTATGTTCAGTGTTTATATTTTACTTGTTAAACTCATCTGGAGCTTGGTTCAGTATGTGGATATTTCACATTTATTCCCTCAATATTTAAGTAAATATTCCTTGTCACCTTACTTTTTGGAGATTTCTTTATCATAGTTTGATGTTATTTTGGGGGTGCATCCTGCTGAGCTAGTCATTCTGTTACACTAACCATATTTTCTTGCGGTAGCATCATACTATTTTGGTCATTGCTGCTTTCTTGAAGGTTTATACTTCTCTCACTGTCTCTTTGTTTGAATTTTTTTTTCAATTTTCTTCTTGTTTACTTCCAAATGAATTTCAAAATTCATTCTTTTTAAAAACAAAATACCACCTATTATAGATATAATGTAAATCAATCTAAAATCTGAACTTCCTTCAAATATTAAGACACAAAGATACAAATACAGTTAAATGTAACAAAACAGCTACGTTATAGTGTTCAACCCACGTTTTTATCTAAAATTAAGATAAAATGAGGAGGAAAAAGGAGTGAGTGAAGGAAAGCATTCCAGGAAGAAGGAACAGAATGTTAAAATTTGGGGTGGCAAGAAAAAGTGTGGCACAATGGTGGAATTGAAGTAGGTCAGGGTGATAGAAGCACCAGGGGCTAACGGTAGTAGGAGGTGGGAGAAGGGAAAGAGAGAAGCAGGGGTCAGATCATTGAAGTCCTTTTAGTTATGTTAAGAAGTTTTCCAGAGAAAAGTACCGATGGAAGGAAGTAAAGGGAGTGAGAAGGTTGTCTGTAAAAGTGCAAAGAGAACTAGGGAAATAGCGAGAATATGACCTATTTCTCTGTTTGTCTGCTTGTTTTTAAATACAGGAGGAATTTGGGGCACCTGGGTGGCGCAGTTGATTAAGCCTCTGACTCTTGGTTTTGGCTCAGGTCATGATCTCAGGGCTGTGAGTCGGATTCCAGACTCCACGCTCAGCGCAGTGTCTGCTTAAGATTCTCTCTCCCTCTCTCTCCCTCTGTCCCTCCCCCCATGCTCTGTCTCTCTCAAATAAATAAATAAATCTTAAAAAAAAATAAATAAATACTTGAATGTTGAAGGTGGCCATAAAAAGGGAAAGGTTGGAGATTTTGAGGCACTAATATTAGAGAACTGAGTTCTAGTTTCTTAAATTATTAGAAAATGAAGTCAGTGTGATGAGCACTGGGTGTTGTATATAACTGATGCCTAAATTATACACCTAAAAATAATATTACACTGTATGTTAACTAACTGGAATTTAAGTAAAAAATTGGAAGAAAAAAAAAAGAAAATGAAGTCAGTTTAGCTGTACAGGACAAAAAATTTGATTACCCTAAGCTAGTACCTCTTAGGTTTTAAAAAAAGACGACTTACATTGAGTCAGAAGAAGTGAAAGCATTAAAAAGAATAGATATGTAATTCCTCCTTGTTTTTTTGAAATGTCCAATTAAGGATAATTTTGTCTAAAATGGACCCAATTAGAGGTTAAAATGTTTAAATTAAAAGGAAATATTTTGAAAGTATATTGTTTTGTGGAGGTAAACACTACATTTAAAATATGCATCCTTGCACTTGACATATTTATTCATTTTCTTCAGAATGTAAATGCTGTAACAAATGTTGCAAATGTAGAGAAATAAATTAACTTTACATCAAAGAGCAAACATCTTACAAATGGCAACAAGAGACTAGTTGTATTAAAGATGTCTGATATTGCTTTATGTCTGTATTAATAATAAAATATTCTTATGCACTATTTCTCCTCATGGAAAACCCTGCTGTCCTTATTCATATACAAGTAAAGCTGAACTGGGATCTGGATGCCTGTGTGTCTCCCAGAAGCTTTTTCTGGAACAGATTTGATGAGAAAATTTATACTTTTTAACCACCTTTTTATACAGATCTACTCTTCACTACTTTTACCCCTGGAGTCCTGGATATTTTGGTGGTTTTGACAGAGTAGATCAGACACATATGTTTGCTCCAGAGCATTTAAACATATATTATTGATTCTATCGTTTGAAGGTAAAAAATGCTTTCAGAAGAAACTTTGAAAACAAGTCTAAATTGATTGAATTTAAAGACTGATAGAAGTCCCCAGATATGGTTTCCACAGCAACAATTTGAATATTTCGTGGCATGTAGCAGGTAATTAATGGCTTCATTGATTTAAAAAAAAATTTTGGCAGCTACTATATGCTAGGTAGCTGTGAAGCAAAAATAACTAGGCCAAACTGTCTTGTTCCCTTTCCTTCCCACCCTGCTGCCACCAGTGAGTGCACCGTCTACTCAGGATGCCTGGAAAATGAACTTTTAAGAATAGTGTGATATATGCCATAATAAATGTGGTGAAAATGTTCTTTGAAAGCACAGAAAGAAGAAAGTGAATTTGTCTGTTGGGATTGGATGCAGACAAGGGATTTTATCACCTCTTAAAGTAGCAGAGAAAAGGCATTTGGGTTTTACCTTCAAGAATGAGAGTGATTTATAGGATGGATTGAGGGCTTGGCAGGGTGGGAGGATGGGATGGTTGGGAGAAAAGAAGCATATCCTGTTCAGAGGAAATAACCTTTGTGTAAGCTAAGGAGCTGTGTTAGAACATTGTGGTTTTGGAGTGCTCCTTGTGGTTTTCTGGGTAGTGTGAGAGAAGCACAAGGTGTGTTCAGGGAGTGGCAAGTTTTTCTGCCGAAAGAGTAGGCAGAGGTATGAGTAAACATTTTCATGACATCATAAGGAGTTAGAATTTACACAGTAGTCAGTGGGGAAATGTTGAATGATTGATGATTTACATCAGACATAAATGTTAGTGTCAGGAAAATCACAGCAAGGAATCACAGGACTTGTATGACATCAGGTGTGATCATTGTTTCTGTCTACTTTTAAGAAACACAGTGGTCAAATAAGGCATCGCAGGTGAAAGAGGCTCTTTTGTAACTTGTGGAAATTCATAGTCGACCACCATGACACAATTCCACAAGCTAAATCTCACGGTTTGTGATTAAATCCCATCCCTCTTGCTTTATCCTCTTGGAGATGAAGACTTTTCAGCAGCTTTTAATTCACTTGAAGGCAATTTTAAGTTATCTCTTGGACTTTCCACTCTAAATAGCTCTATCTCATTTATGTTTTAAAAAAAATCTCTTGACTTCTGTGTAACAACTCTTGAAGCCATTTTAGTTGTTGATTTTTGGATCTTTTCCAGTTTCTTGACATCTTCCTTATGTGTGGTAAAATAAAAAGGCAACATAGTGTTTTAAAAATATTCTATGTGATGTTAAACCAGTATAAAGGATTATTCTCAGCCATTTTACATTATATTGCTATTAGGATATGCTTAACATCAAACAACACAGGAGTTTTTAAAGTCAACTCTGCATTAGTGGAAGGTAGAATTATTTTTTGATGTTTTGACCATCCGTTTTCCTTTTCTATTTATGCAGTTAAAATACTCTTATATATATATTTTTAATTTTTAAAAATAGGCTCCACACCCAACATGGGGCTCAAATTCACGGCCCTGAGATCAAGAGTCGCATGCTCTACCTACTGAGCCAGCCAGGAACCCCTATGCAGCTCAAATATTTTTAAAGCAATCCTGGTAAGTTTTTTCTTGTGCTTGTTGGGTGATTTCTTTAGCAGTCTTCCAACTATTATTTTTTCAGCTTTATGGAGTTATAATTAACAGATAAAATTGTAAGATATTTAAAGTATACAACATGATTTGATGTATGTATACATTGTGAAAGAATTCCTTTCATAACTTAAACTACCTTCTTATCTCAAGCAACAAGATGTAATGGAAAGAAGATAGGTTGGGGAGATCTGGGTTACAAACCCATGTCTTTGTAAGATGTGTTGGAAGTGAACAAGTTGGCTAAAAAAATCATCCCAGAATAATTCTGCAACATTCTTAAATGTGTCCTTGTTTGGATGATAACCTGCATAGTCACCTTGGGCTCTGTCAATTACTAGTCCTCTCTGACTCTCTGCTTCCTCATTGGTAAAAGGGGGAAACAGTATCTGGCCAATACATTTGTTAGGAAATGTAAACATTAAAAAAGCACTACATTTTCAAAAAAGAAGAGCTACATTTTCTAGCACAAAGGCTGATACATAGTAAATATTTAATTAGGTCCCTTCCTCTTTCTCTCTCCCCTTTTTATAAAAACTATTAACTTTCCAGAACAAGTGGACTCTGTATCCTTAAATTATCTAAATATCTGAGATAAAAGCATATTTGTCTAAATAACATGCTTGTGAAGTTCATCCTTATAGATGTCGGTAGGAAGTTTAATGAGCATTCTTTCTATATCCACAATCTAAGTCATTAGTAATGATATTGCATGGTAAAGACTTGCATATACAACGGCTTGAGTTGTCCTTTAGCTTGATTAACAACCAGTAAGAATGACTCCATATTCAATCCAGCCTCCAGTTTTCAGGTTGAATCCCCTTAAAATAGGATTTCACCATGTGCATTCTGAGGAACACTATTCCCTGTGGGTAGCTAGTAGATATTATGGGTGAGGGAGAAATGTGGTAGTCAAATAAACTATGGAAATGGGAAATGCTGGAATAAACTAAGTTTTGTTTTTTTAAAGATTTTATTTACTTGACACAGAGAGAGACAGCGAGAAAGGGAACACAAGCAGGGCGAGTGGGAGAGGGAGAAGCAGGCTTCCCGCTGAGCAGGGAGCCCGGCACAATGCAGAGTTCCATCCCAGGACCCTGAGATCATGGCTTGAGCCGAAGGCAGACGCTTAATGACTGAGCCACCCAGGCGCCCCTGAATAAACTAAGTTAAAGAGGTTTCTAGGTTGCAGGATTTCCCAGAACCTGTAGTGTACTCATCTATGCTGTGAATCTGAAAGAGTGTGCTGTAGTCTGCAGCATTTGCAAAATAACAAGTTGAACTTGGATCTCTTTTTCCAAGGAGCTCTTCAAGAACTAATAGAGGAAAACACTTGGAAAATACCAAGTGACTGGTAGCTCAGTTTATCACAACATTTTCCAATTTTGCAGAATGTTTATTCATTTATTCATTCATTCAGCAAATGTATTTGGCCCAAATTATTTATTGATTGAGTGCTTTGTCTCTAAGTAGTACTTCAAACCAGGTTATTTAACACACATTTATAGTTTAATATTTGGAAAATTATTGAGGTGGGAATTTAAAAATATAGATATCAAAAACATATATTAAATTCTGTAGGTATTTCTTTCATTCTTATTTGATGGTAAGAATTCACTATTCCACCAGTGGTCTCCAAACTTTTTTGATTGTGCCCTCAGTTCTTTATACATCAAATATGCTTATTTATTTATAAATTATATGCTTGTATTAATGGGCTAATACATCATATAAATCTTGCCCAGCATTCAGATGTTTTAAAAGGCTGAGATGAAAAATAAATAAAAATAGAAATTCTAATATTTTCTTCCTGGACTTCAACGGGTCACTTTGCCAGCCTTTGGGCTGCATACCCCTCTGTTTGGTTGGTTGGTTTTTTTATTTTGTTTTGTTTGTTTTGTTTTGTTGTGCCCCTCTCATTGGAAACACCTTGGTGAAGGGGCAAAGAAGGAAGCAGATCTACACATGGTACAGGCAGAGGAAGTATTCTTTCTCATTATATTTGTCATGATTTATTAAAGAGTAAACTTAGGTTCGACACTATTGTAAGTGGTTCACAAAAAGAAAGGGATAAAGAAAGAAACATTTTATTTATTTTTTTAAATCTCCATAAGCTTACTGTGATTGAAGGGAATGCACAATAACAAAGCAATATCAGCCTAGAAGGTGGAATTCGTGGATGAATTCTGTTAAGATTATCAAGTATTTGTAGAACATCTATCATATGCTAAGTGCTAGGCAGTAGGGATACAGAGGTGAGTCATAGCCCTCTTCCTTGAGGAGCTTTTATGCACCAAAGAGATGCCCAGTTTAACAGTGTTTTCTGAATAAAAGGGAAGGTTACCCTGGAAAACTATTTCTTAATATTATGAATATTATGTTTTGAGTAAGACTTCCTTCTATCAAAGGATTATGGTAAAAGGGACCAGCTTGCTAGGAGGGAACCTATAACTGTCCTATTGTTCATGATTCTTACTTGAGGCTTCCTCTCATGAATTCTAGTTGTTTCTAAGCACTCCTGTCTCTCTCCCTTTTTTTTTACTCTATTTTAGTATGTAAGACTTCTGCTATCTTTTAAGATGCTGCAGCTAGTGCTTGCTGTGCGATTTCTCTTCTTCACCTGCTCTTTGGTCTCAGTGAATTAACCATTCAGACTTGTTTCCTTATTAACTGCTGCCATATTGTTCACCCATTTCATCCTTTGTGTTGAATAGCCCAGTATATTATTACTTCAGATACATTTTATTTCACCAAGACTCTAAATTCTAGCAGATGTCCACTTACATTTCAATCACATATAGTCTACATTAGAATTACTTAAATGCATGTGACTTCAGAATTTTTCAAAATGTATTTGATACCTTTGTTTTGTCATGCACTCACATTTGTATACAATGAAAGCTTAGCTATTTGACGGATGGGTGTGACCTGTAGAAGTATTTCTCAGGTTTCTAGTTTTATTTTTCTGAAACATTTCACTTCAAATGGAGTTTTAATTGTATTGGCTCTAAGTGAATGTAAACCAAGTTAGTATTGAATCAGCAGATGCAAAAATCTTTATCACTGAACAATGAAACAACTTGAATTCTTTTTTCCCCTTCTGCCATCTGGTATCTGTGCTCATATTTGAAACATTAACCATTCAGGAAAGAGTTGTTTTCTATATCCAGTAGTCAGAAGCTTTCTCTGAAGACTGGTGCTTATCTTTTCAGAAAAAAAAAAAAAAATGCCACAAATACAAGTGGAGCCCTGAACTAATATTTGACAGTCACATAAAAGCTTAAGAAAATGCAGAGTACAAAGTGAGTCTAAGGAGATGCCATTTTCAATTTATTTTCATAATCTAATTCTGCATTGCTTGTAAAGGTTAATCTAAATCCAGCAGAACAAAGCCGGCCGCTGTTTACTTGTTATAGGCACTGCTACATTATTCTAAACACAGCCAAATGAGTATCGTCCTTGTTTACAACGTAGTGCTACTTTTTTCTGAATTGTAGCAGATATTGTTTTCATGCGACTCTCAAATTATCAGTAGTCAAATAGTGTCTGTAATGATAAAATGCTTCTAAGAAAATATCTAGAAAATAATTTATCTTACTCACTTTGAAAGAAACAACACGATACATTAGCCTCCAGTTATTCTAGTAGCCTTGCCGATCAACTTTCTCTGGATGCCCAACCATATTCCCAGCATCTACTTTGTGGAAGATGAAAGCCAAAGGAACTCAAATAGTTTAGATACTATTTTAAATGTTCCCCAAGGAAATAATCTATGTGATGTAACAAACTTCAGCCCCTAAGAGTCAAGCATTACAATTATCTGTTAGCAACGGTTTTAGATTTTTTGGCGTTTTCATTATGTATAAACTATTTATAAACAAAACATAAATGATGTGGTAGTTCTAGTGTACTTGAAGTCAGATTCTTGGTCTAAGTCTAAATCTCTTGGCATGTGGAGTACTTACTCTCGCTTTTCAGATTGGCTTGTCTTTGAGTAGACTATGAAGATGATTTCCTTCTGTGGTTGTGTTTTCCATTTGGGAACCTACTGGCAATTTCTCGGTTTGTGGCTGAGTGGACCATTTCCAGAAGTTGACTCTGTATGGACAGCTAAGACGATCCTATAAATTACTCTTTACATTTAGAAATAATTTTTCACTGAACAGTCTTTGATGGACAAGTTTAAGAAGATTACAAATAACATTCACTAGGTTGAAGTGTAGTGCTTTCTTGTATAAACTTGGACTTTATCCTTCTGCTTAATTTCACTCCAGTTTATTTGGCTTTAAGTAGATGCTTTAACACTCTTTCCTAATTGGCCTTTCAGATGTTGAAGAGCTTTGGGGTGCAGAGATGTGCTCAAACTTACTCGCATAACAGGCAGAGGACTGAGGATGCTCTCAGCAGCTACAGGGGACACCTTCCAAGGAGCCTGAGCTACACTCCCTGTCCCTCAGAATGCTGTACTCTGTACACAACAGTTCTCATAATGGTAAGTCTGAAAACTCTTCCTCCAGAGACAGTGCTCATGTCCTGTCATGTCTATTACCTCAGTCATCTCATTTTCAATTTCTTTCTTCCATGCTGCCAGCAAAGTTTTCTCTGCTCACTTCTCTCCTTCATGGCATATGCCTACCTAGTTCCTATCACTTTATGGATGCTTCCCCCTTTATGTGGATTTTCAACTTCTACCCTTACTGAGTTCTGGCTCTCCCCATGTCATGCATTCATCCCTGCCACGGAGAGGGTGTGGTTGGATCGATGCGTTACCATGCAGAGCAGGAGTGCCTCTGTGGCCCTGAGCTCTCATGCCAGGCCAGCTCAGGTCCTTGGTCTTTATGTGTCTGAGTCAATAGTCATAGGGAGTTAGAAAAACAGCAGAACCCCAAAACAGTACCAAAAATATTATTTACTTGTCACTTAACTAACCCGATGTCAGAAATTTGGATTACTGTTCATCTCAGCCCCGGAAGGCAGGTATTATCCTTATTTCTGCTTTATAGATACAGAAACAAGACTCTGAGAAGTTAAATGCTGATAGAGCAAGGACTCAATTTCAGCTCTAATTTAAAAACCCATGACTTACCCATTATAGTACGGCAGAAGCCAGATCACAGGATCATGTTATTCAAAGCCCAGAGACTTTTGCAAATGGATGCCGTTTGAAGGGGTCCTGTAGGTGTGGTAGATGCCCTGAGGCTTTCCACCAATAGGCATCTTTCCACATGCATCATTTTCTGATAGCACGATGGAGATTAACATGTTTATCCTATTAAATACAATCTCTTGGTGGATTGAAGGTGTGAAGCAAAACACTATTGCTTAAGTTTCAAAGTAATTGTGTAATGATAGAGATGGGACTGGGCATGGCTTAGGATCTGGTTTTTGTACCCCAGCCCTGGAATTTACTGACCTTTAAATTTTGGACAAATCACTCAATCTCTTACTGTATTCATCTTTAAAATTGGGTCAATTTTAATTGTAAAAGGACAATTGCACACTTAATTTATTAAAAAGATTAGATTACTTTGATAGAGGGCTTGGCCTTTGATAGGAATCAAGTATATTAATGGCGTGTTTCTTATTTCTCTGAAGAGAGACTATATCTTGCCACTTAAAAGGAAAAAGAAAAAGAAAACTTAATTGAAGTATGACACACACAGAAAAGTGCAGAAATAATGTGTTCTGCTGAATTAATTATCTCAAAATGAACTCACTTGTGAAACCACCTCCCTACTCAAGAAATACAACACCGCCAACACCCCCCGAGAGGCTCTACTCACGTCCCCTTCCAACCACGAAACCTTCCCTTTTCCCCAAAAGTAACCATTATTTTGACTTCTAACACCATTTGTTGGTTTTGCCTACTACTCTTTTCTTTTTTTTAGCTTTGTGTAAATGAAGTTTCAGATAATGGTTCTTTTGTGCCTGGTTTCTTTTGCTCAGTTATGTTTCTGAGATTCTTTGCTCTAATTGCACGTGGGAATAGTTTTATTCATTTTGATGGCTGTAGTGTGTTTCATTGTATCCCAGTTTATTTATTTCACAGCTGATGGGCATTTGGGTTGGTTCCAGTTTTCAGTAATCATGAATAATGTTACTATGAATGTCCTTGCATATGTCTTTTTGTTAATATGTATACATGTTGAGTAGCACATCACTTGGAAGATTGTGAAAACAATGATGCTTCTCAACTCTGTCCATGAGCATGGCTACATCAATGCTCACTGGCATCTTTTGTTTTGTGAAGAGCTTTTCCATGGTGGGATAAAACATAATTGCAACTAAGGTTATAATATTGGCAGATACTCCATCATGGGATAGGCATCCTTTAGATTTATTTTTGGTGCTGCTACTTTTCTTTCCAGGCCAAACGCTGTTATGAACTCAAACTTTTGGTTCAGCAATGAAAATGTGTAGAAAATGTACAAATGGTAGCTTGCCCTGAGGCCTTGCACACATTTCTCAAGGCCATATTGTCATTTCTGCCATCTTTGCTGCCCCTGGCATGGTGATTTCAGCGCTAACATTTTTGTGTTTCTCTGAACAGTGGCATTTTATTTAATTTTTTTTTAAGCTGTAGGTCAAAATTACAAATGTCTTTTTTTTTTTTTAATTTTGCTTTCTAGAGCTGACAAAAAGGGAAGTGCTATAAGGAACGAGGTGTGAGTGAACCTGCCAGAGGCTAGAGCCATCCATGATTTACATCCTCCCCTATCTCTTTGGGAGAGCACTGTTTTCATGTCTCTGTGCAGTTTGCAGTTTTTGAAGGGCACGTTAATAAAGGTGCACTCTAAGGAAGATAGGGAAAGGTCAACTAGTGTTTCTTAACTAGTTTTAAAAAACTTCTGTCTTCTACCACTGTATAGGTATGTGCACAGACATAATTGTTAAGGGCTTACCCTACAACGTTGTCAAAAATAATGTGCTTTTTTTCTAGCACTGGCCTTTTAAAATGTCAGTAACTTTGTTAATTCCAAACCAATTAGTTTCACACTTTTCAAAGCATAAACTCACTCTAGTTATATGGATCTCTATATTGGGATACAGTAAAAAACATATATGTTTATATGCACATACATATACACCTGCACACATTTACTTACTACTTTCAGTTCTAGGTATGATGCCATTGTTCTCACTCCTTTAACTTAATGTGTGCAAGACTGGTCAGTGTTGGTAGTAAAAAGCTGGTGGTAAAAAGATAAGTACGATAGGGATCTTGACCTTAGAAAGATTCTAAGTAAAGTATGTATGCTGATCAAAAGGTAAGCTGTGGCTTACAAGTATTTTCACTTTGAATATTTGGAAAATACTATTCAGGATCTAAAAATTATGGCCAGGTTGTTCTGAAAAATCCCCCAGTTCTGACTCTATATGGCCATGCTCTGGCATGAATTTGGGTTAGAATAAAGACAAAACCTCTGCTCTCAAGGTACTCACAAGCCAATATGCTACACTTTTTCACTTTGTATAGATTCAAAATCATGAGGTTACTAAGGTAGAGAAGTAATTTTTATTCTTATCTGCCTCTGCTGAATCTCACTGGTTTGATTTATTTTTCTCTTTCTTAATTTCTCAGAGTTAGAACACCAGTGTATCCAGGAGTTTAAATATTTTCTATTCTCATCATAAGGAAGTAGACCATCTTTTTTTTTTTTTTTTTTAAAGATTTTTTTAATTTATTTATTTGAGACAGAGAGAATGAGAGACAGAGAGCATGAGAGGGAGGAGGGTCAGAGGGAGAAGCAGACTCCCTGCCGAGCAGGGAGCCCGATGCGGCACTCGATCCCGGGACTCCAGGATCATGACCTGAGCCAAAGGCTGTCGCTTAACCAACTGAGCCACCCAGGCGCCCCGGAAGTAGACCATCTTTATTGGGGTTGGGGGTAAAGTGCTCATAGGCAATCACTCTACAAAAGGGATACCAAGTGGAAGGTTCTTGCTTCTGTTGAAGTCTGTGTAATAATGGCTTCCTCTAGCCAGTGAACTGTACTAATCTTTGATACCATTGCATATCTGATATGCCTTTTGATGTAGGGATATCAAATTAAACTTGAACTTTATTTTGACATACTGTGATTCTTTCTTTCTTCCTTCTTCCCTCCCTCCTTCTCTCTCTCTCTTTCTTTCATGTTTTTTTTTTTTCCTGTTTTTTGGCTAAGCAATGACCAAATGGATGGAGGGTTCATGGTAATATTTCATGGGATCTGGAGATTTCAATACGCTAAACATGAACAATAGCAGAGTGTCCTTGATCATTATTATTAAAAACTCAGGATTACTGTGTAAGGTCAAAGATGCCAGTTCTTTACAAATTAATATATGGGCTTGATGTAATTCTCCTCTAAAATCTCAATATGAGTATCTGAACTTTGACAAAAATCATACTAAAATTCACCTAGAAGAAGGAAAAAGCAAGAAACACTAAGAAAATATTGACAAAAAAGGTAATGGATAGAAGAAGGCTTGCCCCATGAACTATTAAAAGGTACATTAATTCAATGGTTAAAAACTATAAGTCAGTCAATCTAATTTATGTATAGCTATGTGAAATTTTAATAAACATGTATTTGGATATAATATTCAAATAACTATCTATCTATCTACCTATCCACTACCTAAATCCTAATTCTAATAATCAAATTTATCTCTATTCATCTATTTATACTTTATGTATATTTGGAAAATTTTACCGAAAAATATGCAGGGACCATATAAAACAATCTAAGAATTTTATTGGGTGGTATAAAACATTATTAAATTACGTCCCTATGTGGGAAAAGCCTTGTAGGACAATATAAATTTTTTTTATGCACCTTGTAGCATACTGCTTAGCACATAAGTATTCAATGAATGTTTCCTAAATCAATGAATATAAAAAAGCTTGTGGCATTTTGTAATCAGTTATTAAAAGCCTAGATCAGCATGAGATATAATCTAAATTAGTATTAATTTATAGCAAGTAATTGTCACTATAATTGGGGAAGTCATTTTATCTTAGTTACTTGGTAAGAATATTTTTAGAGGAGGTAGGGAAATATGGATGAGAAAAAACCTTGATGTTTGCAATATTATGTTGGTGAATGAGTAGGAAAAAAAATCTATCAGAAAATAATAGCTTGGGAACAGATAAGGGATCATCTATGTTCAGACCCTGGATTAGATACTTTTATATATTCTCATTTTAGGGCAATGTCAGGTAGGAATGACCTGGCATATCAGGCATTATTTTCAAAGCAATAGGAAATTGAGAAGAAATGCAGCTTTCTAAGAGAGAGAGAAACCTATCTTGAGATTTAATGACTGTTCCCCCTGATATATGATTCATCAAAGTCTTTTCCAATGTAATTACTCATGAATATGGGAAGTTTACTGCGATTTATTCCCAGGAATCAATTAGTGCTTTTCTTGCTAGATTGATCCCTAATGGGTTTCTGATCACTATGCCTGGATTTGGACCAGTGATGCAGAGTGCATTCATTATTCATTCACGTATTCCTTCAGTAAATATTTATGAAATCCCTACTAAGTGGCATAATAGTGCTAGGTGCTACAGGAAACAAGACCTGGTTTCAGGAAACAAGATATAATAGGAAACAAGACCTGGTTTCAGTCACTCAAGAAGAGAGAATGGGAAGTATTGGGGGACACATTTTGGTGTGTTCAAAGAATGGTATAAGGGCTATAGGATAGCTGGAGAAGTTGTGTGTAGATCAAAAACATGTGAATACTACATAAAATAGAAGTCTTGATAAGGACTTGAGACTGACTCCTAAGAAAAACATGGCACCATTAGAGGTTGTTAAGCAATGGAAGAATATGGTCATATTTTCATTTTAGAAAGACCACATTATCTACAGTGCTAAGGAGATCAGAGGCTCTTGCAGTAATTCAGAGAGGAGAGAGTATAGGTTTTGTAAGGGCCTACAGGTTATATATTTTGGGATCCTCTATAAGAAAAAGAATACAAAATTAGATACAAGCTTCTAGAAGGGACCTTAGGACTCATAAGTTCTCCTCTAGATTCACCTCTAGACCTAGAGAAGTGATTTTGGTGGTTTGAACTATGGTGGTGTTAGTGGAGATGAAGAGAAATGAATGAATAAGGAAATTTGAAAGACTTGTGTTTAGATGTACAAGACACAAAGAGGGAACGATCAAAGATGACACTTCATTTTCTGGATTCAACAGTTAATTGGGTAGATAGAGGATCTGTTCACAGAGATAGGAAACACAGAAGTAGATTTTGGTGGCAATATGATAACTTTCGGTAAGTATGATAACCCATGTCAGGTTGAAGGAATTGTGAAACATTTGGGTGTGAAGGTCAAAATAGTTAAAATTATCCTGCTTCTGATGTGGCTCAATTAATTTTGGCAACTTATGTGTTCAGCATCCTGAGGATGAATACAATGCCCCATCAACCATGGTTTTCAAAAGTAGATATAGACTCATACCTGCATAGTAAATAGTAAAATGATCATTGCCTTGCAGCACTATTGTCTAGGTCTGAAAACTAATGTGCTGGGTTATGTAGGACTCTTGCTGTTTTTCTTACCTTTAATGTGGTACCTTTTAGGATGATTTTTTTCTTGGTCCCTAGCTCTACAATATTGGGACAAATCCTGCTTAGCTAGCAGGTTACCCGGAAGGCTTACAGTTCTCTGGGGATGATGAATTCTTGGTTGTATGTGTAGGGTTTCTCTAATGTAGGTCAGTGTCTGAGCTTCCTTTGATTGTTAATCCATAGTCTTGAACTGATTATGCAACCCACTGAGGACCTGCTAAATATAATGTTTTAAAGTTCAACAGCAAATTTCCTTCCCATTGTCCTGTAACTTGATAATGGCTGAACAAATTTTTCTTACACTTTTCATGAAAATAAAGAAAAATATGCTTCCAAAGAATATAAAAATTATCCTACTAGGAAACTTTTAGACAGTTATCAAATGACTTAATATAAGGGATAATAATAATAGAGACTGTTTTGCAACCTAAAATACAGCATTTTCTACTATGAACACTGTAATTACTATTTACAGCTAGATTATAGGGAAATCTGTGGGTGTCATGGAATTCAGTTTCAGAATTATGGAAACTCTGTTTGCATAATTAAAGGGCTAGTTAGTAAATTCCCTCCTATTTTCTAACCTATTTAAGCAGATCATATATGTGCCAATATTTCTTTGCTAACTATGGTGAAGGAGACAACCAACTTTAAATCTTCTATTGCTGAATAATACTCATAATAACTGTGTATAATATATGGTTCATAATTAGTGACTATGCCGAGGTTTTTTAAGAAGTGCATTAGATATGGCATAGATACAAATTTCTGCTTCATTAAATGACTTTATAGACTATATTTTGCTGCTTTTGCATATGCAATTTTTTCCCTGTTTGATAGCGGGATTACTTTGCAGCTTCTTAATGAGAATACCTTTTTTTTTTTTTTTTACTGGAACCTTTTCTGAAGTTTTACTGAAGCTCTCAGTGACCTATTTCTAATGATTTTAGAGCTCTAAAATTTTCTCTCTCTTATAAGTAGCTTTAACTTATGTTTGATTAGTGGCTTTGGAAGTAGATTCACAATCTAATTTTAGGAAGGAAATCTTTTCTTACAGGAGAAACAAATTCAAAAATAACTTGGCACATCACAGGATGCCTATGAATTATGGAAATGGCTCACATTCCTGTTATACTTATTAGGCAAAGAGAGGGTGAACATCAGAGATGGTTCCTCTTAGTGACATTTTGTTCTCAGTTGTATTTGTGCAGGAAAATTCCTCTTTAATATCCTCCTTAATAAAGACTGAGAACTCAGATGAATAAGTTCAAGGTGGGTCTGAAAAATAATTGTAATGCAATGTAAAGTGCTCTAATTTTGTACTCCTGTGGAAGGCATAGCTGGGATGCTGGTATTGGGTGTTTGTGGAATGGGTAGGAAAGTTTGCAGGCATTTAAGTGGCCCAATAGTTAAGGAAGTTTAAAATTCTTGTTTGGAATTTGAGTAGCTATGAGTAAACATCAAGAAATATTGTGATGATTGAGTTGGGCCCTGGAAAGTGGATAGTTGGGCCCTGGAAAGTGAACAGGGTTTCAGTCACCACACAACACCGAAGAAGGCTATCCAACTAAGAGCAAGAATCAGAGGCATTCACCCATATTATCATTTTTTTTCCAGGTAGAGTCAATTTTTGTTTTAACTTCAATGAAACACATGCATTTTATAAAACTGAAACAATTTATAAATATGTAAAGTAAAAAGCAAATATCCACTCTCTGTTCTTTGTTTTCCTCTCTGTCCCCAACCCCATTCATACTTTTCCCTGCATGTTTGATGTCAGTTCTCTGAAAGCTTTTCCTATGCATTTCACCATTTACATATCTGTATGTGTGTGTGTGTGTGATTAGCTTCCTTGTTATGTAACTTGCACCACTAAATATGCCTTATAAACCTTTCATGTTAGTACACTTCAGTCTACCCTATTTATTTTAAGAGCGACCTATCATTCTAGTATGAATATACCATAATTTATTTAACCATTACCATATATAGGCTGCTTGTAGTTTTTCACATTATAATGAACATCTATATCCATAGCCTCATTTATTCCCCTAGCATCCTGTCCCCACTACTTTCTTTCCTTCCCTCCCATATTTCTATTTTTTTTTCAGATTTTGTTTAGTTATTTGATAGAGAGAGAGACAGCGAGAGAGGGAACATAAGCAGGGGGAATGGGGGAGGGAGAAGCAGGCTTCCCGCCGAGCAGGGAGCCCGATGTGGGACTCGATCCCAGGACCATGGGATCATGACCTGAGCCGAAGGCAGATGCCCAATGACTGAGCCACCCAGGCGCTCTCCTCCCATATTTCTAAACTATATCTTTGTACTCCTGTGTGATTTCATAGGATAGACCTTGAAAGTTGAATTGCTTGGTCAATTTAAATATTGACATACAGTTTCAAATTTCTCTCGCCAAAACTGTACCAGCCTATACTTCCACCAAGAATGTGGTGGTGTTTATTTAATCATTAACCCCAGATATGTTTTTGCCTGTTTGGTTGGATAAAATGATAAATTATCTTTACATTTTTGTTTGTTTGTTTGTTTTTCTTGTTCCTGAAATGGTGGGTTTGAACATCTTTTCACATGTTTCCTGAGCCAATGGAGTTCTTGTATTTTTTTGTTGTTGTTGATTTTTATAATAAATTGCTTTTAAAAAATGGTTTTAGGATCTCTATTCAGTTAGGCTATTATGTTTTTGTCTGTTATATGTTCTGCAACTATTTCTTCCAAGAGTACCACTTATTTTTTAAAATTTGTCTTTTGTGATAGAAAAATTTTGAATTTTGATGTAGTCAAATCTGTCATTATTTGTGTGTGTGTGTGTGGTTTCTGCATTATGTCTCTTGCCTAAGAAGGACTTTGCTAGGTCAAGACTGTGAAAATATTCTTTTAAAATCTCTGTTGGTACTCTCATAGGTTTTTTACATTAGATTTTTACTACTTATCTGTGTCCAGATACAAGGGTCTTCCAAGGTGTTTGAGGGCTTCCCTGCACATAAGCATCATAGAAGATTCAGGTACTAGATACATGGTCTGCTCCAAGACTCAGGAAGGATCCTAACTGCTCAGGAGCTCAGGATAGGAGGTGAAGACTTGAAGCTTCTATCTCATTGGTCTAGGACATTTCTTTTTTTTTTCTTTTAAAGTTCTTCTTTTTTTTTTTTTTTAAGATTTTATTTATTTATTTGCCACAGAGAAAGAGCACAAGCAGGGGGAGCAGCAGACAGAGGGAGAGGCAGGCTCCCTGCTGAGCAAGGAGCCCGAAGTGGGGCTCCTTCCCAGGACCCTGGGATCATGATCTGAACCGAAGGCAGCCATTTAACCGACTGAGCCACCCAGGCATCCCTGGTCTAGGACATTTCTATCTCCCCCCAACTCTTTATCATATTGAATTATTTTTATTATTCATTATTAAATATTTAGCTCTGATATATACCTCTTACAAAAAGTTTTTATTTTAAAAGTTCTTTCCTCATTTGCATTCTGGGTCTTCAATGTGCCCGTAAATCCTGCATTAGTGGCATCATCATCATCGTCATCATCATCCGATCCTATTAGTTATTTAAATTACTATATGCCAGGAATTTTGCTAAATAATTGATATAGATTATCTCAATTATTTCAGTGAAATAGCTGATACAATTATAACTAATCCTAATTTAGAGATGCAGGTAGTATACTGTCTAGAATCTTTTTAACTTGTCTGCCTCTCTAAACTGTGAGTTCATTGAGGGCTTAGACAGTGTCTTTTATCTTGTATCGCTATATCCCTGGTACTAAGAGTAGTGACCAGTACAGGTAACCATACCCCAAATATCTGAATGAATGCTGGTTGAATCTATGTTGATTTACTTTCAAGATGTGGTCTGATATGATCTTTTAAAAATAAAGTGGCACTTTGATTCTTATGGGACAAAGCCAGTACATTTCTGGAACAAGGAGTTATTTTATTAAATTCACTAAAATATTTGTCAAATTAAAATAAAATTCCCCTTAGGTTTTAGTTCTCTTTTCTGTATGTGTGTTTAATTCAAATTGGATGAAAGAAAGAGAATCCTAGATTTCTGCTATTGAAGAAAATGCGATAGAAGACTTCTTGGCAAAATAGTCACAGTTTTTCAACTTGCAAATTAAATTATAGTGTAGATTTGCTGTCTTGCCCCCATTAACTTCTTGCCCTTTTTGGCATTCTGAGCCCCTGGAGATCAGATTTCCTCTGGCCCGTATAACAGGCTATTGATCACCCCTTCTGCCTTACCACCCTTGCTTCTCAGTACAAATTGGTCAGTGTCAATTGGAGGGGGAAGATAATTAATTTGCACTCACGTTAAAATTAGATGCATTCTGAAAGAAGGCAATCACCTGAGCTTGGATCCCTAGCTCTACCAATTTTAGGATGTGAATCCTGAGCTAACGTTCTAAAGTACTAGAAGGGTAGGTAAATATATTTTTTTGCACATCTGTGCCTACTTGGGTAAAAGATTGGAAGGTACCCTAAAACAAATTCTAATGGTAATCTTTCTAATGTTTTACAGTTTTTTTTTTAAAGATTTTATTTATTTATTTGAGAGAGAGAGAATGAGATACAGAGAGCATGAGAGGGAGGAGGGTCAGAGGGAGAAGCAGACTCCCCGCCGAGCAGGGAGCCCAATGTGGGACTCGATCCAGGGACTCCAGGATCATGACCTGAGCCGAAGGCAGTCGCTTAACCAACTGAGCCACCCAGGCGCCCAAATGTTTTACAGTTTTAATCACATTGTGTCTCAAAGTTGAAATTATATACTCTTAAAATATTGGAAATTTCTTCAAAACCATGGAAATTGTGCATGAGATGTGAGATGACTGGACACCATAATAAGTCTTTCCTCTTATGACTATATGTTCTTTTCCTTTCAATATCTAAATGTATATATTATGTTCATATGTCACTTTCTTTCTTATAATCTTGAGAACATCACTACTTTAGAATCGAAGATGTCATTATGAGATAAAGTGCAAGTCACGAAACTACTCATAATATGCTTATGAACAAGTGTTTTTCTCTACTACTAATAGTTCTACTTTCATGCTAAATAATGTATTTGAGGCACTGAGTCAGTAATCTTCCTAAGCAGAGTGACAGGAACCTCCAAGAGATAGGCAAGGCCATTCTACTTCTCTACTGGTCTTCCAGAATGCTTGTCACTTAACATAATTCAGATAAATTAGCATGCAATAAAGCTTGTGAGGGAAGTGATATTCATTCCCCGCACTGGAGAGAAGTGAATAGTTATAATTTTTCCAGTCAGTTTACTTAATTCATTCTGATTGCATCAGTGAAAACATTTTTTTATTATGTTATGTTAATCACCATACATTACATCATTAGTTTTTGATGTAGTGTTTCATGATTCATTGTTTGCATATAACACCCAGTGCTCCATGCAGAACGTGCCCTCTTTAATACCCATCACCAGGCTAACCCATCCCCCCACCCCCCTCCCCTCTAGAACCCTCAGTTTGTTTCTCAGAGTCCATAGTCTCTCCTGGTTCGTCTCCCCCTCCGATTGCCCCCCCTTCATTTTTCCCTTTCTGCTATCTTCTTCTTTTCTTTCTTTCTTTTTCTTTTTTTAATATATAATGTATTATTTGTTTCAGAGGTACAGATCTGTGATTCAGCAGTCTTACACAATTCACAGCGCTCACCATAGCACATGCCCTCCCCAATGTCTATCACCCAGCCACCCTATCCCTCCCATCCCCACCACTCCAGCACCCCTCAGTTTGTTTCCTGAGATTAAGAATCCCTCGTATCCGTGAGGTCATATGATACATGTCTTTCTCTGATTGACTTATTTCGCTCAGCATAACACCATCCAGTTCCAGCCACGTCGTTGCAAATGGCAAGATTTCATTTCTTTTGATGGCTGTGT
>NC_138382.1:40085667-40120332 GCF_054177405.1 Leptonychotes weddellii
CATTGTGTGTGTGTGTGTGTGTGTATATATATATATATATATATATATATATATATATATATATCACATTATCTTTATCCATTCATCTGTCAGTGGACATCTTGGTTCTTTCCACAGTTTGGCTATTGTGGACATTGCCTCTATAAACATCGGGGTGCACGTACCCCTTCGGATCCCTACATTTGTATCTTTGGGGTAAGATACTTCAAAAATACCCAGTAATGCAATTGCTGTATCATATGGTAGCTCTATTTTCAACTTTTTGAGGAACCTCCATACTGTTTTCCAGAGTGGCTGCACCAGCTTGCATTCCCACCAACAGTGTAAGAGGGTTCCACTTTCTCCGCATCCCTGCCAACATCTGTCATTTCCTGACTTGTTAATTTTAGTCATTCTGACTGGTGTGAGGTGATATCTCATTGAGGTTTTGATTTGGATTTCCCTGATGCTGATCAATGTTGAACACTTTTTCATGTGTCTGTTGGCCATTTGGATGTCTTCTTTGGAAATCTATAAAGAACTTATTAAACTCAACACCCAAAGAACAAATGATCCAATCAAGAAATGGGCAGAAGACATGAACAGACATTTTTCCAGTGAAAACATTTTTAAAGGTTAATGGATGTAGCATTCCCCAGAACTCAGTAACAATCCCCTAAATATTAAGCATGTGGTGAATCCCTAATGTTTAAAATACTCCCTGAGACTGATATGGGGGAGAATTTGGGCTCATTATTGAAAAGCTGTAACTTGTGCATCAGGAGTCCTCTAGTGTTTTGGTCTTGTATCTGAGTTATGTTTATCTCAGCAAATTCTTGGTCAAATGACCTTTCTGTTTCTCAACTAACATGAATAGCAAGGGTATAGTATTGGTCAGTCCTTTCAGAAGAGAAGAAAATGCAATGGATAGAAGAATTTGTCTTAGATGGGTGGCTTACTAATTTAGAGTAAAAGATATGTCACAAGCAATTCTATAACTTTTCCATTGCTGACACTCATAGATTACTTAAAAGGTGCTCGAAAAAACATAATTGTAAACATGAAACAACTTGTATTAAGATCTGAATCAGTTCGGGTGACCTTCAGGAATCAATTACTTTAGGTCAGATTTCTCCCTAGATATGATTAAAAAATCTGCATATAATGGGCAAATTCAATCACTGATACAGATTTTTTTAATTATATAAGTCAATTCAATAAATAGTCATTGAGCACTTGCTGTGTGCCAGACACTTTGAGGGTAATTGGAATAAAGAAAACTTGGTGCCTGACCTTAGGCATTATTATTCAAGTACCAAGCTGGATAAATCTTACTTGGAGAAGAGAATTCTAGATAAGC
The DNA here is from genome assembly GCF_054177405.1 of Leptonychotes weddellii. NCBI lineage: Eukaryota > Metazoa > Chordata > Mammalia > Carnivora > Phocidae > Leptonychotes > Leptonychotes weddellii. The sequence continues at coordinate 40,087,007 of NC_138382.1, forward strand.
CTTTTTTTTTTTTTTTTAAATAAGAGATTCAGGGACAGAAGGAAGCTTATGAAGAGACTGTTGTTGGCCTTATGGCTGCCAAAAAGGAGAAAAGTAAGTAGAGATTTTGTTCAATGCTCTTACGATAGATGAGTTGGGTTTGAGTATGCTAACATTATATGAAGTTAGGCTCTCTGAGAAATACTGGATGGCATATTCTGATCAATTTAATAAGTAGCAGTGTTATAAAGAGGTCCTTTGGCTTGATGTGATGGTTTCATCTTCTTTGAACCATTGTCATCTTTTCTGTGGGGACAGCATAGTCTGGCAGTGATAGGATACAGCATACTAAATCCTGTCATTGTGCCAAAATGTGGAGGTAAACAAAATGCTTGTTTCAAAACTCAGATGGAAAGATGTTTGCTTTCATAGTTTCCTAGGAAGTCAACTGATAATCTGAAACTACTGAATTTTGGTAGCTATTCTTTGAGCTGGGGTTTTCATGATGCTGTAAATAAACACATTAAACAATATGAAGCATCTCTAACCATTTGAATGCTAAAATGAGAAAGGTCAACATGTTCATCTTATCCTTCAGACTCTACTGATATAAGTTGATAGAAAGTCCTTCTCAAAGCTGCCTTCATGCAGTTTATTCATATTGATCAGTTCTTTGGCTAGCAATGTGTTAAAATGACAATCCTAGAAGGCTGGAACTCAAGAAAAAAAAAAAGAATGTAAATCCAACAAATTTTATGTAGAATTTTAAACTATAGAAGAACTATTGATTCCTTGGATAAAAGGGAGATGCATTTTTAAATATCATGATCTGTAGAAATTTGTGAGTTTATGAACCCACTATGAAATGTATTAAGTGACTATTTATTTATACATTTACATATATATATCTCTGATTTTGTAATTTCTCTCTTTATCTGAAGTAGTAGACAGAGTGTCTGGCCCATGGGAGTGCTCAGTAAATGTTGAATGATTAGATGAACAAATGAAGAAATGAAGGAATGAATGAAGCCCTGTTTGATTTAAGCTTCTCTGAATTCCATATATAAATAAGATTAGTCTTTTCCTGCAAGAGGAAAGACCAATGAACACACTAATTAACTGAAGTTCTCTTTGTTTGCCAACTTTTTAATTAATTGAAGTCAGCATGATTCCTTGTCCCCCCAGTACCTTGAATAATCACTGCCATATAATAGTGCTAATTACTTGTATGAGTGAATTTTACCATTTCCATTCACTACACTCTTAATCCCCCCTTATCATCTATATTAAAGTCTCTCATTTTCTTTTTTTTTTTTAAAGATTTTATTTATTTATTTGAGAGAGAGAGAATGAGAGAGAGAGCTCATGAGAGGGGGGAGGGTCAGAGGGAGAAGCAGACTCCCTGCCGAGCAGGGAGCCCGATGTGGGACTCGATCCAGGGACTCCAGGATCATGACCTGGAGCCGAAGGCAGTCGCTTAACCAACTGAGCCACCCAGGCGCCCAAAGTCTCTCATTTTCTATGAAGCATGTTTCATCTGGTCCTTTAACTCACAGTGGTTCTCATTGTTTGAACTTTGGTGCATACCATCTTTACCTTTTTTTAATTGACATCTAGAAATGATAGTAATTTACCTTTATCTGCTTCTGGGAATTTATTGTGAAGGCAGATTAAAAAATATTGGGCAAACTCTTTTGGAAGATGCTTATTGCATTGCTGTTTTTAAGAGTGAAACAGCTGTATCCTGCTTTCCCAGTTTTTAAGAGTACAAAGTAAGGTTCAATTTTCTTTGAACATTCACATCCAATGAGTCTGAGCTGCTATCCTGCTTTCTCTTCCTGTAGTTCTTCTCCCAAGTTAATTAAGTTCAATAATATCCAGGGATATTTATTTAGTCCAAAGAATTTGTTATTATAACTTCACTGAAAAAGATCTGTAAAAAAATCTATTCACCTCATCAAAGGACCTGTTCTCTGTGGCTGATACTGCTGTTACTGTGATATGGAGTTACTTCTGAAAATATGGAGTCCAAAATCAGGGTTTGAACACCGCTGGAATCACTACAGCAGACAAGGAGCCCAGCTGAGGCTGATTTGGCAATTGTTTCTTTGTGTGCAGACAGAGAAGACACTTTCCTCTCAGGTGATGTTATAAGTATGTTTACTCCACACCAAAGTATACATTGGCCTCCAGATGTTACAGTTCTTAGTGACCAGCTCATTCAGTGCTGTATACACCCAGCTATCATTCTCAAGGCATATCATAGTGACTGTGTCAAGGATGGTTTTTCAGTATCATTCAAATGCTGCCAAACCAGCCCTTCCTTACAACATTCTGGAGCTTCAGGTTGGGCCCATTGACCAGTCCAGAGTATTTTTTTCCTGGGGGTTTTCTCTTAGGGCACCTACACTTTGTCGTGATCTGGCTTTAGGTAAATTCCAATAACGTTAAATATCCTTGGGGAAAGATTCTTCTTTTAGAAGGCTCGTTGGCCCTACGTAAATTTTTAGAGCATCTGGCATGGTGGAAGAGGAGTACAGGCTAATTCCACCAATTACTTGTATTTTAAATCCTGGACACTTACTACAATTCGAAAATCTCCTATATTCTTGGGTGATATGCTTACTGTTTATATTATAAACTGAAGTGTCATTCATTTTGCCTTCCCCAAACCAAGGTTCTCCCTAAGATAACTGATGTCTTCGGGCGCCTGGGTGGCTCAGTTGGTTAAGCGACTGCCTTTGGCTCGGGTCATGATCCTGGAGTCCTGGGATCGAGTCCCATGTCGGGCTCCTTGCTCAGCAGGGGGTCTCCTTCTCCCTCTGACCCTCCCCCCTCTCGTGTGCTCTCTCTCTCTCAAATATATAAATAAAAAAAATCTAAAAAAAAAAAAGATAACTGATGTCTTCACTGAGAAGTTGCTAGCAAATTTTACAGGATATTTTCCTCTTTTAACAATTACAGTCTGCCTCACTGGGCTAATTGCTACACTACCCTATAAAACGAAAATAATTCAAAGGTCCAAAAATAGAATAATGAATAGAGTGGTCAGTATACTTATTCAACTGGATGTTATGTAGGCTTTAAAATTGAGATTATAAAGACTATAAAATGATATTAAATATACTTATGAGTTATTAAATGACAAAAGTAGAGGCAGGTTCCAGATTTGTACATATGCTTCTATTAAATATATATTATATACTTGGGGACTTGGGGATGATATATATATATATGTAACCACTTTGCCATACCCTTAATTTTTGGAAGGGCATGCAGTCCATTACTGGAAAGTCTTATGGGATGGAATGCACATAAGTGGCCAGAGAATGGTGTAATCTAGTTCTTTTCCTTTTGCCTCAAGTCATTTTTAGGTCCATATGAGTCCATTTGGATGGAGGTCAAGGGGTGTCTTCTGTCGGGGCTGCTCTCTTCTCACCTTCCCTTAGTGTCCCTGTGTCTTCACCCTTTGGTTGTTCCCTCAGGGTTAGGCTTCTCTTTCCTCTTGGCCCTCAGATTCCATTCAGTTTTTTTTTTCCTGAAAGTCAGTGTGTGTGTGTTTGTGTGTAAATGACACAGCTCGGTCCTGCCCTTCAAGACAAACAAGCTTTTCAAATACTAAGACGAAGAGGCCCTCAAGATGTAATTGTTCTTTTTGTCTCTTCTTCTCCTTCGATTTTGCTAACATGATAAGGATCCCACATTGATATGGCCACTTGATTTTCTCCAAAAATGAGTGAGGCAAGAAGGAAACTCTACTTTCCTATATTTAGGGGAATAGGAGCAGAAAGGAATCTTACCACCACAATATTTACAGTGCTTTTATTAGAGTGGCATATTGCATTTAGTTTCTCTCCTTTTTTCTAATCTCCGAAGTGTATATAATGGGCTATAATACTTCAACAATAAAGAAAAATATATAATGGGAAGTTATGAAAACTTAGTGGATGAAGAGACTTCTTATCTTATTAATTAGGAAGTTGAATTCCAGATTAGGTAAATGAGGTGTCCAAGAACAACCAGTGAGTGGTAGGACCAGGACTAACACCAGGGAGGACACATGTTCCTGTAACAGGTAGGCAAATATTGAGACAAAGCTAAATTCTTAAGATGGCCTTAACATTTTCTAGCTGCCTTACATAGGGAAGTCTTTCCCCCTTTTTGAACCTCAGTTTTCACATTTATAAAATGGAAGCAACTGGGGGCGCCTGGGTGGCTCAGTCATTAAGTGTCATCTGCCTTCGGCTCAGGTCATGGTCCCAGGGTCCTGGGATCGAGCCCCACATCAGGCTCCCTGTTCTGCGAAAGCCTGCTTGTCCCTCTCTCTCTCCCCCTGCTTGTGTTCCCTCTCTCGCTGTGTCTCTCTCTGTCAAATAAATAAATAAAGTCTTTAAAAAAAATGGAGACAACTGGTTGGATTATGATTTCCATGTGCTTTACATATGATAGTCCATGTAAAGTATGTGACCCAGATACTGTCACATAATGGGTAATCAATAAATATTATTTCCCTTCCTTTCCAGTTGTTCTGATGCTTGGTGCAGAGCCTTACCAGTATACCAGCCAGCAGCTTCTCTTGAGTTACTATATTATATTCTATTATACGTATATACAATGCCTTGTGTTATAGCTGAATTGTGTCCCTGCTACCCCCTCCCCAGGCCCCCAGATTCATTTATTTAGGTCCCGACCCCTAGCACCTCAGAATGTGACTGTATTTGGAGATAGGGTTTTTAAAGAGGTAATTAAGTTAAAAAAAGGCCTTTAGGGTGGGCTTTAATCCATCTGACTGGTGTATTAATGGGAAGAGATTTGGACACATGGAAAGACACCAGGGATATGTGCACATAGACAAAGGATGTTGTGGGAACACAGTGAGAAGGTGGCCATCTCTCAAGGAGAGAGTCCTCAGGAAAACCCAACCTGCTGACACTTTGATCTTGGACTTCTAGCTTCCAGAATTGTGAGAAAATAAATTTCTGTTGTTTAAGCCATCCAGTTTGTGGTATTTTGATATGGCAGCTCTAGCAAAGTGATAACACCTTCCATCTTTACACAGAAGCTAAGCTGCTTGAGGGAAAATCATAGCAGATGCTTTGTAATCATAACATATGGTCAATAATTTCTTGATGAATACTATGATTTTTATTAAGGATAAAAACTTTGTTTTATATTTCTTTTACGTCTCCTGTGGAGCCCTAGCTGTTAAGGTTACTGACAACTATAATGTGATAATGAGGATTATATATGATCTTTTTTTTTCTTTTGCAAATAGCAACTAGAATTGTCCTTTTTATGAAGTCATAGGAGTAAATGCAATTAAAGTTGAAAAGATTATTCCTCATTGCCTGTCTAGACATAGAACAAGAGAATTAAATCTTCAAATGTAATTTCAGAAATTAAGATTAATGGCCAGGAGTATATGATTCCCTCATATGCTGATGACCTCATGTTGTCTGAGACTAAATGTGGGGGCTTCTCACTATCTTTGTATTAATGAATATGATTGAGTTATTTTCAATATAGTCTGGATATAACATTAACTCGTCTGTGTTGGAAGTTTGCCTTGTATTTTTCAGAAGATCAAAAACAGTCAATCAAGAGAGAGAAAGTTAAAGGATTTTTTACTGAGTTTTAAAAATTACAATTGATTTTCATTTTCTGGATTATGGGAAATGTGGGAGAAAATGAGTTATCTTAATTAATTTATGGAAGGGACATCAGAGATAATTTTTTTTTTTTTTGCAGGGTTTTCAATGTTTGCCAAGTCTAAGAGCTCAAAGGAGAATTTCGTGATAAATGGGAAAAGCTCTGAAGAGTAAGATAGCAAATTTAGTACTGGGAAAAATGCAGAAAATAGTGTTTAAGGAAGTAGGCCTACTTCTTTTTGAGCCAGCATGGTCTTTGCATGTCCCCTCTCACATCCACGTACACATACATGGATACACACAAGGAATATTTTTCTAATGTCTTGCCATTACAATAACTGGCTGAATAATCTTTGGGTGTCAATTAAAACTTCTAGTCCTCGTTCACATCTGTAAATAAAAGATGTTAAAGTAGATCGTCTAGATATACTCTAGCATGCCTTCTAATTGTAGCATTCTATGATTCTGTTGCATCTGGAGATGTGACCAAAAAAGGAGGGAATGAATGTGATGTCACTTAGGGAGGCCATGCATCATATTGATTCTGCTAGTTGCTTCAACATGATCTCTGCAGAGGGGCAGAGAGCCCTAACACCAAGCCTTATGCTTCAAGATGACTGGAGTGCTGTTTAGTTCTGCATCTTCAGAACCAGAGAAATGCCTGCAACACAGAAGACAGTCAACATACTTGTTGGATGAAGGAATGGATTAATGTTTCCAGTGCTGTTTTGGATCTATAGGATTTCTTATGTTGTCGTGTGCCCATATTTTTCAGAGTCATGTTGACATATGTCTACTCAATTATTAGACATGATTAGAGGATTAGAGGATTTGAGAAACATAATCACGTGTTGCTGCTAAACTGAACAAAAAGCTCTGAAACAGCCTCAATATTTTAAAGAATACTTTGGGTTTTTTTCCCCACATACAAAAACAATAAACTTTGTTTTATTCTTTCTTTGCATCCCTTCCTTTTGTTTTGTTTTTATCACAATCTACTGTCATTAGGGAAAAGGTTTTTGAACATAAGCTCCATGAGGGCAGGGGTGCTGTATGTCTTCTTCATGCACCCAGCAATCATGACAGGTAGAGCTCTTTATTAAACGAATATACGAATGTTGAAATGTATAACCACAGAAAGGTCAAATGATATTTGGCTCACTTTTCATTAGTAGTGGGGAAAGATAGCCTGGAGAGAAGGGATGTATGTATGTATTTGTATTTATAACACATCAAGAGAAATATACGGATACTTTTGTTTTAATAAAAAATAAAAGCTCTGTCTGGTGATTTTCGTGGTCAAGTTCAAGGGAAGATGCTTATGAGTGAAAAAAGACAAAACAAAAAATGTTTAAATTTATAGCCATCTTTTCGAAAAGGCTGGCTTATTTATTTATTTATTTTTATTATTATTATTTTTAAATTATTTATTTGAGAGAGAGAGAATGAGAGAGAGCGAGTACATGAGAGGGGGGAGGGTCAGAGGGAGAAGCAGACTCCCTGCCGAGCAGGGAGCCCGATGCGGGACTCGATCCAGGGACTCCAGGATCATGACCCAAGCCGAAGGCAGTTGCTTAACCAACTGAGCCACCCAGGCGCCCGCCATATAATACATTTTCTTTTTTTTTTTTTTTAAAGATTTTATTTATTTATTTGACAGAGAGAGACACAGCGAGAGAGGGAACACAAGTAGGGGGAGTGGGAGAGGGAGAAGCAGGCTCCCTGCCGAGCAGGGAGCCCGATGCGGGACTCGATCCAGGGACTCCAGGATCATGACCCGAGCCGAAGGCAGTTGCTTAATCAACTGAGCCACCCAGGCACCCATGGCTGGCTGATTTAAAAAGAATTTTTGAAATATTAGCCATGTGGCAAGAACTAATTAGAGACAACAAAATTACCTTGAAGTATGGTGTGCTTCCGGTGCAACTCTTCTAGCAGGTAGCTTAGCACTGCTCTTCTCTCCCAGGTCATTATCACAGTTCTCTGTGTGTCTGAGTTTGGTGCACACTTTCTGTGACTGAGGAGCCTGAGGTTGCTGAAAAGCTATCGAAGAACAATCATCAGAATGAGATCCAGCGCAACAATCTGACTCAATAGGGATAAAGAGGATATCGGCTGCCTAATGAAGCTCTCTTTCTCTGCCCCCTGCCATCGTGAAAAGTGGAGGCTACAGTATTTCATTATGAATCTGTGTGTTTCTCTTCTCACCCTTCCTTGGTTTGAGAATCAAAGGCCATTTCTGTCAGATCTGACCCTCGGAGTTATCTTCACTCATGCCTTCGACTATCACCTCTATGCAGATATCTCCCCAGTTCGATACTTCAATTCACATCTCTCTCAACCCTTGCTGCAATCTTGCACCCTAACAAAACCATTTTCATTCTTTTAATTTTGCCCATTTTGACCTTATAGTTGAATATTTTCAGAGAGTCAAAGTCACAGACAATATGTCATTCTATTTTTTTTCCTCAGAAATCAAATCATTAAAACTTGTGAACTGGACTTTTACAGTTTTATTCTTAACAAATATGTTGTAGGGGACTGAAGCACTTTTTTGGGGGGCAGGGAAGTAGGGAGTATAGAGCCATTCACTGGCTTCCTTTTTTATTTCCTGAATAAAAGCACTGAGTAAGTGTGACATGTACATCACTTTAATGTTGAACTGTGTAGTAAAATTTAAGAGATTTATGTTCTCCTCAAATTTGACTCCGAAAATAACTTGTACTAATATCAGGAACTTTACATCCTTATCTTTGTAATTACATGGTTCCCGCAAATTTAACACATAGAAGTAGTTGCAATTGAAAAAAAAATATTTAAAGAATGCAGAAGAGTAGCTCTTTTTAAGACTGTTCAGTTATACATTTAGTTTATATTCAAAAGCATGTTTTTGATCAAGTATATCTAGGCACTATTTATATATCTCAGAATATATTAAATATATATGTCTCAGAAATTCTTAAATTTTATAAACTACAACTTAGTCAACATGAGATATGTCCCTGACTTAACCAAATCCCAGATTTGAAAAAAGTTTCAGCTATCCATCTTTGATACATAAGGTTTGAATGATACATGGTCCGTGGTGCTGAAACTTTACTTCTGCAGGGAATAATGTCTTTCTGAAGAGGTCTTTCTCATTTACAAGGTACTTATCTCCACCACAACTATCAATCCTCCATTAACCTCATAGTAACACAGGCAAAGGGAGGCCATGAGTTTGCTTTTCTGGCCTTACATATTCCAGAAATGCATTTCCTTTCCTATAGCCATGTAAAGAACATCATCTCCATCACCATCTCTATACTGAAAGCATTCAAGACTGTGTTCATCTTTGTCTAATTGTAGGGTTCCTCTCTACTTCATTATCATTGGTTACATGTTCTATTTCTTTATAGAGTATGTCACTCTGGAGCCTCTCCATGAAGGATTTGCATTGCCTCTAAGTTGAATGAGTCCCTCTTGCCACCTAGTTTGACCCTAGTAACCATGAGAAATGTATAAAATTTGCCTGTGGTTTAGCTGAACAACTTACAGACTTTAGCCATAAAATATATCTTTTTAAAATATTATATTTTGAACACCTTTATTTTTTTTTAAAGATTTTATTTATTTATTTATTTGAGAGAGACAGAGCACAAGCAGGGAGAGCAGCAGGCAGAAGGAGAGGGGAAAGAAGACTCCCTGCGGAGCAGGGAGCCTGATGCGGGGCTTGATCCAGACCCTGAGATCATGACCTGAGCCGAAGGCAGATGTTTAACCGGCTGAGCCACCCAGGAGCCCGAAAGTATTATATTATGAAACAAAAGTCACTAAAATGTATTAAACTGACTTTGGAGTAATTTCATGAAGATGTTTGACAAGAATGTTTGGCGGCATATCCAGTGAGAGACCACGGTAAAGAATTCCTCCACATCGCTTTCTTGGGAACTTTAGATTTTCTCTCTTGTGCTATATTTAGATGTGTGGCATGTCTAATTTTCTGCTTCTGTGCCTCACTGTGCTTCTAGAGCTTATTGTAATCCAGCTAAAGTGTCAGGTCAAAGTGTGAAGAAAACCTGAGTAAGCCAGTATGTACAGTCTGAGGACCCTCCGTGCTGGACCCCTCTTGTCCTGCTTTTCACCCTAGCATTCCTGACATTGTAAACAGAAGTCCATAAAAGATAAAGTAGTTCTAAAAAGTTAACTCAAAGTATTTCATTAATTCAGCAAGATTTGAAGTGGCTGGGATGTTGGTGATGTAACCACATTGATCAGATGGTAACAGCTGCCAATTAAATTTAAATAAATTTGATTCAATTCAAGTCAGGCCAATTCAATTCAATTAAACTCGTTTCAACACACATCTACTGAGCACCTGTCAGCCACCTACCGCATTAGGTTCTGAGTGTGCAGGAATGGATAAAATACATTCACTGTGTACAATCTAACAATGAGAGCAAACATAAAAACAAAATAAATTGCAATGTTGTTCAGTAACTAGAATAATGGAATCATATGCACAATGTTGAAATAACCAGAGTAGGAGGTAATTAATTTTGAGATGGGAGCTATAGTGAAGGAATCTCAACAATGCTTCCTGCGAGGAATGATACATAAGCAGCATTTTGGAAGATGACCAAGAGTATGTTAAGTGTCAGGGTGGGTCAAGTTTAGACAGAGGGAAGACTGTTGGATACCCTACTCTAACCACTATGATCTTGGATAGACTCTTATGCCTACAGTACTGATCTCGGCTGTTTTCACCTACTGTTTCACCTCAGCTATTTTTTTTATAAGATTGATATTTTGCTGCAGTTGTATTAAAAACAAATGCATAAACCAAGAGATAAATGGCTTTGACCTGGGATGCTATGCTGCAGCATGAACAGCATCTTCTGTATTTGTGAAATGTGGTGAACTTAGTTTTAGCATCATTCAAAAAGAGAGCAATGAAACCAGTGGGAAATAGTAAAAATGCAAAATAAGTATGAATCAAGAGACTTGAGTTTAATTCCTCATTCTGACACCAAGAAGCTTTTGATTTGGGTTAAGTTTTAAATCCTCTCAGGGTCTAAATTTTCTTATGTGTAAACTGAGGGGTTAACTAGGAAACTCTATGGTCTCCTTTAGATTTTAAAGCATTCTCTGGAGGCGCCTGGGTGGCTCAGTCATTAAGTGTCTGCCTTTGGCTCAGGTCGTGATCCCAGGGTCCTGGGATCAAGCCCCACATCAGGCTCCCTGCTCCGCGGGAAGCCTGCTTCTCCCTCTCCCACTCCCCCTGTTTGTGTTGCCTCTCTCGCTGTGTCTCTCTCTGTCAAATAAATAAAATCTTTAAAAAATAAATAAATAAAGCATTCTCTGATTCTATAGAATGGCCAGGACAGTGTACATAACCTTCAAGGTAAGCAGAGTGAATAGTAGAATGAGTGCAGTCCTCGAACCCTCGCTGAATTTCGTACAAGTTGAGAGAGCTATAGAGCAAGGGCATTACTTCATTAGTAAGTCTTATTTGCAGAACTCCTGTTTTAATAGCATTGTATGAATTAATGCAGTAACATGATCAAAATACCTGCAGAGTTCCTGGCACATAGTAGGTACTTATAAAATGTCAATTTCTGTTTCCCTCTTCTTTTATTCTGATTAGCAGAAGCTAGTCAACCTCTTTTAAAGGGACCCCCAAATATTTGGGTGTTAAAGTCTAATTATTCTCTCTCCTCTATTCTATTTTATTCTTTCCTAGATTGTCTGGTCCATACCATAGCTAAGACCTGCTAGATTGAGCGAAGTGGAGAGAAGGTTTAAGACGTCATATAGCTATTTGGTATTTGATGACAGTGGTTTTTTTTTTTTTTTTTTTTTCCCCCAAAGGGAGTCATTTCACAAACTTGTGCCTTAGTGGCCGACGTCATATAGCTATTTGGTATTTGATGACAGCGGTTTTTTTTTTTTTTCTTTTTCCCCCAAAGGGAAAGTCATTTCACAAACTTGTGCCTTAGTGGCCTCAGCTGCTTTTCTGTCTCTCATGACCTTTCAGTTCTGCCTAATTATTAACACTGATACCATGTAACCTGACTAGTCAGCACATTTGCTGATAAAGGGGCATTTCTTACACAATAATTCTCTTGCATTTCACTTCACAGTCACGATTTATTAGCCAGGATTTGTGGAGGGGGTCCTCATGTGAAGACTTCTGTGCTTTTATAAGGACATACTGTACTACATTTGAGGAGAGATAGTACCATAAATAATATTATAAGAGGCAGGATAGCTCAGTTGATGCAAAAATAAGCTGAGTGCAGAGTTTCTAAGATCTAATGTGTATGCCCCTCCAGCTCAGTTCATCCTGGGGACTTTCTGTTTTTGTTCCATTCTTTTTTATCAAGCAGTTCAGGCCCAGTTTCACAGAAGCTTAAATCCTTTGTTTTTTTTGTGATGTGCTTTTTGAGAAGATGGGAGTAAGGGCACCTCCTCATGGAATGGGAAAGAGTCTTCCATTTCTTATTAAAAGGTATGATAACATGTGATCATTACTTTACTAAGGGGTTATTAGAAATGATGACATAGATGTCTGCTTGGTATCCTGGGGAAATCACGGACTTAAAAATCAGACAGATATAAGTTCAAAGATTCGCTTTTCACTTAATAACTGGGACTTTCCATTATAAGTTTAATTCCTCTGAGACTTGGCTTCCCCACCTATAAGATAAGACTAATAATAACTTCTGTATAGGATGTTGTGAGAAATAGTTGAGATGACATATGTAAACTGCTGAACAATATCTCTTGCATAAAGTAGGTGCTTATTATATGGAAGCCACCATAAAAATAAAAAAATGAGCACAAACTAACAAGTACAAAGTGTCAGTCATTTTAGTGGTGGTTTCATTTCCCAGCAAGTGAATGTCACATACATCCGGTAGGAACTAATTCTTAAATTCTTATTTACAAATGACTGGTATTTCAACTCTCAACCTTGTTTGTTGAATAGACCTAAAATAAAATAAAATAAAATAAAATAAAGCAAAGCTAGCCTTTTTTTTTAAGGAGAATCTATGAGATAATTTTTCCCCCAGTAAAACAGAATTTGGCAAAAGTTTTCTGGTCATTGTATGAAAGGTAACTACTGAGAGAAGGCAGGAAGATTTATGGGACATAAGTAACTATCTTCCAGCACAGTAATAGTATGTTGCAAACAAAAATAAGAAAAGCCATTATAAAACATTGAAAAGGATGTTACTTTTCAGGTCTTGGATATGTTTTCAGGAGACCATGTTGGTGTGAGTGGCCAGCATGAATATCTGTGATTATATGAATATGCTGTGATTACCTGACTGTTAGTGAGCCTGATAATGTGACTGGCTGGGGTGGAGAGTGCCCATGTGGAAAGGTAATAAAATTGGGGGATAAAATTGCAGTCACCGAGACAATGCATTTTTATCCTGCTGTACATTTCCCACAAAGCCAAATAACTGGTGAGATTGGTGAGATTGGTCTTGAAAAAAACAGCCAGTGACTTGCTATGCTAATAACCTCAACTTCAAGCCTACAAAATTGTTATATACACTCCTTAGAAGAGTAGTCAAAGGCATTCCATGAAAAAAGGGGGACAAGCTTTCATTGTTAAATAAGTTTGGAAATGTTGAATGTTATGTCCCAACCATGGATCATCACCATATATATTAGCATATGGAAAGCTCTGAGAAGTCCTGCAGTTTAAAAAAGCTAATTAGTTAGGGAATAGTTCAGTGCTTCCCTAATTTTAACACTGGTATTGCTTATCAAAGAATTTTTTAATAAACATCCTGTTACGTTAGTGATCTGGAAAACATACTTGGAGAAATCCTGTAATTGGCACTCAGGAAAAAAATAGAATTTCATATATGGCAATAGGAAGGAGTAAGTTGTTTCAGGGAGGCAGACATTTGCAATTTTACATCTCCTGAAATGTACTCCTTATGCTTTCTCAGTGCTGATATTTTAGTCATTTGTGACGGGTGTATTGGAATCTTTTGGTTCTGGCTTATGGCTAGCTGAAATAATTTTCTTGTACGATAGCATGGAGCAAGAATCAGTTATTTCATAGTTTTATTTTGCAAATTAAGGCACCAGAGCTAGATCTTATTGTCTGATGAAATCCTTTTCGGTTTTTTTCTACAGCTTTCAAGTCCTGATGTAGCTTTCTTTTTAACTAAAACTATTTTCTTAATTTGAGCAATTCGCCAGGTTGAAGAAAACTTGTAAGCACTGTTAGTACTTGTCAGGAGTAAATGGGACTCTAGAGAGTTCTTTGAAATAGGAAACATTTGAACAGAATATCATCTTGCTTTCAGCTGTTTGTATAGATGCAATTTCTGCAATTCTATACCTCACAGCTCTAATTCCTCTTCATCTGTGTCTCAGGCTTCCATCAATAATCCTTCCGCTCAAACACACTTGACAAGAGAGGTAGAGTAGACGCCCTTGTAATATCTTCTGAATGTCACTCAGCAGTGATGTGTAATCGGGTTCATGAATTTTAGGAAGAAAAATGTGAAACTGAATAGGGGATTCAATCCATATGAATCCACATTGGACAAGGGTAGTGTTACGAGCATTTTATAAAATTAACTTTTGATTAGACAGTGGAGATTTTGTAAAACATAAAAAAATCAGTGACTAGGGGTTCCTATTGCATATAGATATATAAAATAAAACCTTCCTGTGTAATACCTTAATGTATGAGTGAATTGGCTGTTTTCTGGAGCCAAAATATATTCACCTTACACCCTGTGACTGACTTTCTTTCTTCCTTTCTTCCTTTCTTCCTCTCTTTCTTTCCTTTCCTTTCCTTTCCTTCTTTCCTTCTTTCCTTTCCTTTCTCTCCTTTCCTCCATGCCTAATATGGGGCTTAAACTCACAACCCTGAGATTAAGAGTCACATGCTCTACTGACTGAGCCAGCCAGGTACCCCTAACCCTGTGATTTCTAATACATCTTCCCAACCTAGAAACTTTACAATACAGTTATTATCTCATCTTATAACATCGGTATTGGAAAAAAGGACCTAGTCTGCATGTTTTAAGTAAGATGCTGTATTCTTGCTACCTTCCTAAAATCCAGGAGAAATCTGTACTATAGCCTACAACTATTTATTATTAAAAGATTAAGGAAAAACAATGAAACACATTCTTTTTGGACAGTGAAAAATGTTAATTGTGTTGATTTTGACCTTTCTGTTTACTTGGTGAAAGCTGTTAAAAATTATCCTAATTATTTTTGAACAAAAATTTTTTTTAAAGATTTATTTATTAATTTGAGAGAGAGCGAGAGAGAGCATGAGCAGTGGGGAGAGGGAGAAGCAGACTCCCCACTGAGCCAGGAGCCCGATGCGGGACGCAATCCCAGGACCCCAGGATTGTGACCTGAGCCGAAGGCAGATGCTTAACCGGCTGAGCCACCCAGGCACCCCTTTTTAAACAAAATGGGTGTTTAAAAATAAACATGTTCTTAAAACTATACAATATATTTTCTCTCAATTTATACAAGAGCCATATACTCTACTAACTTTTCATTATTTGTTTATGAAGTAACATTGTTACTTTTTAGGAAATATACTATCTATATATATTTATCCTGGACTCTTTTTCCCTCAACTCTAATATGTTTGTTTCCTTTATGGTTTTAGTTACAAAAGAAAAGAATGCTGTGTATTACGCATTGTTTGGAAACAGGAATGATGAGTTTATAAAAACTTTTGTCTAAATCCAAGGAATAGAGGAGTTGAGGCATTTGACCATAGTCTACCACTCTACTTTCTCTAGGGCAAACTGCACTGTTTGAGGAATTCCTCTTAGCTCACAATTATAGCAGATAAGCATTATACAATTTCACAAGAAGATCCATATTGACTAATTAAAAGAAATTACTTCCAAAGTATTGCAAGTAATGAGGCCTGAAGGCTCATTTAACATGAACTCTACTGTGTTGAGTATGCAGTCATTCTTCTCCTTCATTCAACTCTTCAGAGATTAGAGAATTCCAACCTGTTCCAGAAGTCACTGCCTGGAGTGCAAAGGCCTACTTTGCTCTCTGTGTCCATTTAACCTTTGACCACCCCGGGAGCCTGCCAAGTGTCAGTCAGGGCTCATTGGTCACCAGTGCCTGGGGAACAGGACAGAAAAGCTCACTTCAGCCAGGTCATCAGACCATCTCCAGATGGCAAAGAACTTTCTGAAGTTATGAACTAACTTGCTTGTGAGGCAAATTAGTGACCTGGGGCAGGATGCTTCATTAATGCTCCCACTCCCCTGAGCCACCAAGGTGCTTACTCTCACATTTTTTTTCTCTCCATAATATGTGTTAACAACCACTTATTCTCATAGAAATGGTCCAATCAGTTGCTTGTGGCTAATTAATAAACTACCAAAGCAGAGATGAAAATTAGATTCTATTTAGAAGGACACAATGTTTACCTTTTTCCATGGAAATGTGTAAAAAACTTTAGAAAATTCTGTTATCATATATAAGATCTCAGAAGAGACTATGATTAAAAATAGTAAGAAGGAGAAATATGAGTTTCCATCCAGATCATTATTTCACTTTTTTATCCAACAAGTGATGAGAAAAATTATGCGAACCCATGCATTTGCCCTATGATTGTATTATATTAACCTCAGCTGACAATATCTTATATTGACTTTGGCTTACTTAAAATTCTGCCTCTTGGGTATAAACACACATCTAAAATTGACTCAGCTCGTTTCTCTTTTGCTGAGGTCACTTTACCAGTTACTCCCAACTACTGAACTTATTTCATATGTTCTTTTTTTTTTTCAGTATTACATTCTCAAATTGTTGGCACCTGGGGACTTCTCTGTGATGGTTTTATTACTGAATTCAAGATTTGTAGTTATAATCAGCTCTTACGGCTAATAAGATGCTAAGATGAGCTAATAGGGTTTTGCTTCTTCTTTTGCTTAATATTGATGGAATGATTCTGATTACAATGAACATTGTCCAGGCATTTGCCAGTAAAGAGGGCCCATGAAGAATAGGTTGTCTTTTTCTCTAAATTACCTCAGCAGAAAAAATTGTGAGATAGTTCACTATCACTGTCGTCTTTGGATCCAGGTAGCTCATATGGAAGAAATAATGATCTTAGCAATGCCAAAGAAAGATACTTCTGAAATTTCACTACTAAAAATAATAGACACTAATAATAAAGGTATAGAATCAGTAAATATTTGAGCATCTATTTTATGTCCAATGCCTTGTGGATCATTTGTTCAGTTGTATACTGCTTTTCAATAGAATACATTAGGTTATTTAGTGCCAGAGTGTGAAACCATGGAGTGTATTTTCTATAACAAATGGGAAGTCTCACTTTTCTGCTCAAACTGACTGAATAAGCTACTTCCAGCAGATATTTAAGTCCTGTGGAATTATCCTTTATTATGTATCAGGGGGACAAAAAAGAAAGGATTCAGAGAGAAAAGGTGTGAGTCATTATGTGAGTTTTTGGGAAGTGTGAATTTCTGCTGATTCTTTATTCTGGTATGAGCAGTACTTTGAAAGATTAATTTAAGGCTAAGCCTCTTTAAAAAGTTCATGGTAGTAGAGGTTGGGATAGATTCCATAAATGAAACATCATTTTTGTGTAGATAAAAAATTGCCAAGATACAATTTGAAAATTATAAAAATATCAGTGTAATTTGAATCCATGGATGAATTCCATATGTTATCAAGTGCATGTTTCTTTTTATTTTCTTGGCTTATTAATTATAAGAAAAATACTCTCTAATTTCTGTTAGAAATAAACTCCTAGATTGTATACTGATGTAATTTCTACAATTAATTTGATCAAATAGATACACCAAATTAACACAATTTCAGGTACATGGAAATATTTATTTTGTTGACATTGGATGTTAAAATAGTCCCTACTCATGACTTGAATATCTAGTTTTACAAGTTTCCTATTTGGGGTAGGGGGCTATGAGGGTCAGATTCTTTTGATCTCTGTAAACATAGATTAAAATCTGAAATAATTCTGGATTATTACAGTTGAAGAAACACTTTTACAGCAAGCATAGATATAATCTGGGCTTTTAAATTTTGAATGAAATATGTAGATAATCTGAGTTCTTGTTAATTTAAAATCCACTTGACGTATATA
Organism: Leptonychotes weddellii; assembly: GCF_054177405.1. Lineage (NCBI taxonomy): Eukaryota > Metazoa > Chordata > Mammalia > Carnivora > Phocidae > Leptonychotes > Leptonychotes weddellii. The sequence goes on from NC_138382.1 coordinate 40,104,770, forward strand.
CACTCTGAGGAATTTCCATAAGTATAAATTTAAGTTAGGATAAATTTAGCTTCACTTAGGAGACAGAAAGTGGACTTTTAAGAGTAAAAATCTATTACATGGAAAGTAACTATTACTTTAACTGATTAAATACACTCCATGGCAAACACTTTGTTGCAATCTTGATGCTACTATATTTGTGTTGAAGATTCTAGCTGCTACCAGTAAAGGAAGAAAAGAGTGAGGCAATTTAAGACAGCAGTGTATCTGCACAGGATGCCCTCTGAGGTAGCTCATATTTTTGAAGGATGTGAGGGAAGGCAGAACAAATAACTGAGAATGAACTTGGAAGAATAGTGCCATGGCTAAGAGGTGATTAACCATGGATGAAGATTAAAAAAAAAAAAAAAAGAACATGAAAATGATTTCTAGTCAGTTGACTAAAAAGAATGACTTTCTTGGGAAAGTAAATGCAGTTGGGGAGAAGGGAGTTGGACTCTTATTTACAGTCTCTACTATGTTTAAGAGCTTTAGTCTGTGCTTTCATTTAATCCTTAGAGCAATACACATAAGGTGGGTATTTAATAGATGAGAAGGCAGAGGCTCAAAAAGATCAATAATTTGCCTCAGTTAATATAGTGAGGATGTAGAATCCAGATTTGTTTGGCTCCAAGCTCATGTTCCTATTCATGACACATAAAATTAGGTACATGATCAAACGACTGCTACTAAACTTTTAATAATTTTGTTTTGCTTGAATTATTTTTACACTATTTATCTTTTAAGAATTACTTCTGAACTTTTCATTTGACTTTACTATAATTTCAACGACCGTTTTGAAAACATCATTGGTTTATGTAGTAGCACTGGTCACTGTGGAGTCTTTTACCCCCAGATTCTTCATGATTGAACACTTTCCTTTGGTTCTTGGTCAGATGGAGTATGTCCTAAGTAAGTATTTCAATAAGGGTACTTGGATAATACATTTTGAACCTTTGTGTATTTGATATCTTTCTGTTGTCTTCCCAAGCAAATACAACCTGATAGGAAGAGATTCCCTGGGAAATAACCGTTCTTCTATTCCCCCCCCAACTGTAATAATTTTTCCATTGTCTTCTAGACTTTAGTGTTGTCTAAAGTCTGAGGCCAACCTGATTTCTGTCCCTTATAGATAATCTTTTAGTTTTCATTCTAATCTTCCTGGATATTTATATAAATCCCCCCACCCCCCCATATTCTTTAAATTAAAAAAAAATGTCTTGGGGCACCTGGGTGGCTCAGTCAGTTAAGCGTCTGCTTTCAGCTCAGGTCATGGTCTCAGGGTCCTGGGATTGAGTCCCGGTGGGCTCCCTGCTCAGCGGGGAGTCCGCTTCTCTCTCTCCCTCTGCCCCTATCCCTAGCTCATGCTCTCTATCTCTCTCAAATAAGTAAATAAAATATTTAAAAAATTTTAAAAAGTCAGTAAATGATTGAATTTTTGTCTCAATTTTTTTCCCTCTAGAATATGGTGACCCAGCAGGGATCAATCTATAGACCCTGATTTTCATTTATTTTTAAAATTTTGTTAAGTTTTATTCAATTATATTTTTAGTTGCTGCTTTTACCTCGTTTTAGTTTTCACTCATATATATTTTTAAATTCTGTACATTGGATCTGTTCTTTGAATTGCCACTAGTCTTTGATTAAAATTAAAAAATGTACTGAAAGAGGCATCAGAACAACTGCAGATAATTTACATAAAGGCAAGAAAGTGGACCATAGAAATTATTGATAAAGTTAATGTTGATCACTCTTTGCCAATCTGATGGAGAGTATGAAGAAACAGATTATTAAGGGAGAAACTGATTTTTACCAAAGAAACTGATTATTAAACAGATACTTTATATGCATTTAAGAAAGAATAGGGTGATCACTTCTATTTACCAGCATAAGTCCACTTTAGCAAATCATGCCAAATATACCTCATTTAAAAAATTAATTTACTAGAAAAGTTTAGTAGATTTTAAACTAGGGATTGTAAAATACATTTTTTTAAAGATTTTATTTATTTATTTGAGAGAGAGAGAATGAGAGACAGAGAGCATGAGAGGGAGGAGGATCAGAGGGAGAAGTAGACTCCCAGCTGAGCAGGGAGCCCCACGCGGGACTGGATCCCAGGATTCCAGGATCATGACCTGAGCTGAAGGCAGTTGCTTAACCGACTGAGCCACCCAGGCGTCCCCTGTAAAATACATTTTTAAATTAAAGTGTAACACATATGTCGAGATGTGTAACAATAATAAATTTTGAATTATCACAAGTGAACATATTCAGTCCAGAAAGAGACTCTTGGTGATGACCCCTCTTTTTCACTACCTCAATCTTCTACCCCTAAAGGAACTATTCTTCTGACTTATATAGATTAGTTTTGCTTGCTTTTGAACTTGTAAAATAAATGTATGCATTTCTTTGTACCTGGTTTCTTTTACTCAATATTGTGTTTGTGGGATTCTTATATGTAGCCAAAGTTTATTAATTTTCATTTCTGTACATATTTCATTGTATGAATCTATTACAGTTTATCTATTGATAAATATGGTTTTTTTTCTAGTTGAGGATTATTATAAATAATGCTGACATGAATGTTCTTATATATCTGTTGCTGCATATGTTTATGTATATACCTTCTGTTAGTATGTATCTGGGTTACATTCTTTCAACTTAAGTAGATAATGACAGTTTTCCAAAGTGGTTTACCGATTTACACGTCTTACAGCAGTGACTGAGAATTTTAGATGCTTTACATCTGCTGTGCTCTATGTTTATGTTCTCCCGCCCTGCTCCCCCATTCATATATTGAAATCCTAAGGCACAGTGTGATGGTATTAGGAGGTGGGGTTTGGGGGAGGTGATTAGGTCATGAGGGTGGAGGCTTCATGAATGGGATTAATTCAAGAGTCTCTTAGGAGACTCCACGCAGCTCCCTCCACCTTTCTACCATTTGAGGGTGCAGTGAGAAGGTGCTGGCTATGACCCAGGAAGATGGCCCTCACCAAAACACGACTAGCAACTTGATCTTGGAATTCCCAGTCTCCAGAACTGAGAGAAATAAATGTTTGTAGTTTATAAGCTACCCAGTCTGTGGTAATTTGTTATAGCAGCCTCTGTAGACTAAGACAACCTCCTTGCAAACACTTGGTATTGTCAGTCTTTTTGATATTAACAAATCTGGCTGTGCCAATTTATATTCTCATCAACAATGTACCAGCATTCCCTTTCCTCCACCATGTAACTGTTATGGTGCAGAAGTCTTGTTCAGTTTTTATTAAATTTATTTCTTGCTATTTGAATTTTTCTGCTATTGTAAGTAGTATATTTTGAAAGTTATAATCTGATCGTGTGTTGCTAGTGTATATAAATACAGTTCAATGTTCTATATTGATCAAGTATTCTGAACCCAAGTTAAATTCACTTATTAATTCTAATAATTTGCTTATAGAGTCTTCTGAGTTTGAGTTATGTATAAAATAATATTCTATGCTAATAATGAAATTTTTTCTTTGTCTTATTGCACTACAACCTCTGGTCCAACTTTGGATAGAAGTGGTGATAGTGGGCATTTTTGTCCTATTTTCAGTCACAGGGATCCATCTTTTTATAATCACCATTTAGCTACCCTTTATCAGACTAAGGACATATGTTTCTATTTCTAATTTGTTCACAGTTTTTGTAAAAAGTGGACATTGAACTTCATCAAGTTTTTGTACCAATTAAAATAACATAAAATTATTTTTCTTTGTTCAGTCAATACAGTAAATTTCACTGATTAATTTTTAAATGTTAATGAATCTTTAATTCCTGAAATAAACCCAACTTGGATTTATATATATCCATTTTTTTTAAAGATTTTATTTATTTATTTGGCAGAGAGAGACACAGCAAGAGAGGGAACACAAGCAGGGGGAGTGGGAGAGGGAGAAGCAGGCTTCCAGAGGAGTAGGGAGCCTGATGTGGGACTTGATCCCAGGAGCTTGGGATCATGACCTGAGCCGAAGGCAGACGCTTAACGACTGAGCCACCCAGGCACCCCTATATCCATTTATTTTTAATGTTTTTTTTTATATTTTATTTTATTTATTTATTTTTTATTATGTTATGCTAATCACCATACATTACATCATTAATTTTTGATGTAGTGTTCCATGATTCATTGTTTGCATATAACACCCAGTGCTCCATGCAGTACGTGCTCTCTTTAATACCCATCACCAGGCTAACCCATCTCCCCCTCCCCTCTAGAACCCTCAGTTTGTTTCTCAGAGTCCATAGTCTCTCATGGTTTGTCTCCCCCTCTAATTTCCCCCCTTCAGTCTTGTTTACAGGATACTCTGTCCTGATACTGTTTTTTTTGGTGTGTTTTTCTTCCATTTTAAAAATAAATCTTGTCAGTATTTTATTGGTTTTATTAGTATTTTCCTTTTTGCTAATTTCTATTTCTATTTATTTCTGCACTTATATTTATAATTTTTCTTCTTGATTTTTAAGATTAAATTTGCTATTACTTTTCTAACTTCTTGAGACAGATGCTTTAATCATGAACTTTCATCTTTTCTAATTTATAGATTCAAGGCTATAATTTTCCCTGTACTCATGGCTTTAACTACATCTTGTATAATTTGATGTATCACATTTTAATTATCATTAAATTAAAATATTTTAATTTATATTGTGATTTTTAAAAACCTAAATAATAGGTTATTTAGAAGTATAATTGCTTTATTTTCAACATTTGGGGACTTTTGAGTTTTCTGTTTATTATTTTTTTCTAGCTTAATAGGATGTTCTTTAACTTCCATGTATTTGTGGTCTTTCCAAATTTTTTCTTGTGGATGACTTCAAATTTCATAGCATTGTGGTCTGAAAATATACATGATATGATCTCAGTCTTTTTGTACTTATTGAGACCTGATTTGTGACCCTGTATGTGATCTATTCTGGAGAATGTTTCATGTGCACTGGATAACAATGTGTATTCTGTTGCTTTAGGATATTCTGAATAGACTGTTAAGCCCATCTAGTCCAGTGTATCATTCAAAGCCTTTGTTTCCTTGTTGATCTTCTGCTTAGATGATCTGTCCATTGCTTTGAGTGGGGTGTTAAAGTCCCCTACTATTATGGTATTATTATCAATGAGTTTCTTTAATTTTGTTATTAATCGATTTATATATGTGGCTGTTCCCATATTAGGAGCATAAATATTTATAATTGTTAGATATTCTTGTTAGATAGACCCTTTATTATGATATAGTGTCTTTCTTCATCTCTTCTTAGTCTTTGTTTTAAAATCTAGTTTGTCTGATAGACATATGGCTACTCCAGCTTTCTTTCAATGTCCATCAGTATGAGAGATGGTTCTTCACCCCCTCACTTTCAATCTGGAGGTGTCTTTGGGTCAAAAATGAGTCTCTTATAAGTAGTGTATAAATTTTTTTTTTAAATCATTCTGATACCCTATGTCTTTTGATTGGAACATTTAGTCCATTTACATTCAGAGTAATTACTGATAGATATGAATTTAGTGCCATTGTATTACCTGCAAAGTTGCTGTTCCTGTAGATTGTCTCTGTTCCTTTCTAGTCTTTGTTGCTTTTTGTTTCTCTTTCCCACTCAAAGGGTGCCCTTTAATATTTCTTGCAGAGCTGGTTTAGTGTTCATGAACTCCTTTACTTTTTGTTTGTCTGGGAAATTCTTTATCTCTTCTATTCTGAATGACAGTCTTGCTGCATATAGTATTCTGGGGCTGCATATTTTTCCCATTCAACACATTGAATATATCATGTCACTCTCTTCTGTCCTCCCAAGTTTCTGTGGCAGATCTGCCGCTAACCTTATGTGTCTACCCTTGTAGGTTAAGGACCTTTTGTCCCTAGCTGCTTGCAGAATTCTCTCTTTATTTTTGTATTTTGCAAGTTTCACTATGATATGTGTTGGTGTTGACCTGATTTTGTTGATTTTGAGGGGAGCTCTCTGTGCCTCTTGGACTTGAATGCCTGTTTAATTTCCCAAATTAGGGAAGTTATCAGCTATAATTTGTTCAAATAAACCTTCTGCTTCTTTTCCCCACTCTTCTTTTTCTGGGACTTCTATGATATGGATATTATTGCACTTTGTGGAATCGCTGAGTTCCCTAAGTCTGCATTTGTGATCTAATAGTTTTCTTTCCCTCTTCTTTTCAGCTTCATTATTTTCCATAATTTTATCTTCCTTATCACCTATTTATTCCTCTGCTTCTTCCATCATTGTGATTACATCCAGTCAGTTTTGCATCTCAGTTATAGCATTTTTTATTTTGGCCTGATTAGTTTTTAGGTCTTTTATCTTTGTAGCCAGGGTTTCTCTGGTGTCTTCTATGCTTCTTTCAAGCCCAGCTAGTATTCTTATGACTGTTGTTCTAAATTCTTATTCAGATATATTGCTTATATATATCTGAGCAGATCCCTGGCTATTTCTTCTTGATCTTTGTTGTGGGGAGAATTCCTCCATCATGTTATTATGTCTAGGTTTCTGTCTTTGGCGTATAATGAAAGGTTGTTATGTTTCCTGCTGAGAGTAATACTATATTAAGAAGAGGTCCTACATTGTCCAGGGCCCAGCACTTCAAGAAATGTTTCTGGTGTATGCTGTGTACACTCTGCTATTGTGCTTTAGCTGTTCTTTTCCACAAGTCAGTCCTCTGTAGAGTTCCTCCTTGCTTGCACTGGGGAATGCTTGGATTCTTAACTAAGTGTACTTTAATTTGTTTGTTAAGACAAGCCTAATAATAATAATAATAATAATAATAAATCCAAGAAAAGAGAAAAGGAGCAAAAAAGCAAACAGACAAAAAACTATAAGACTGACTCCAAAGAAAAAGAAAGAAAGAAGGAAAAAAGAAAAGAAAAGAAGCCTGATTCAAAAAATGAGAAAAGGGAACAAATAAACAGATAAGCAAAAAACTATAAGCCCGATTCCAAAGAAAAAAGAAAAGGGAAAAACAAAAAAACCCAAAAAGGAAACCTGGTCCTATTTCTACCAGAACTAAAACTAACACTTTGGAGCAGTCTATGAGCAGTAGACTTGGTATATGTGGGGCGGGGGGCAGGGGGGGGCTGTGTTTGTCTTCTAAGGGAGAGGCCTGCTATGCTGGCTCACAGTCAGACCTGCCCTAGTAAAGATCCCCCTGCAGTGCAAGATGGATGGGGTTGGTGTAAGTGACTCCAGCCTCCACTGGAGGTGCTGTGTTTCTCTCTAAAGTCAAGCATGCTGATGGGTGTTGGGTCAGGTGAGGGTGGTGGTGGTGGTGGAAGATGGCATCGCCCCAAAGCTGGTCCCTGGGGAGGGGAACTTCATGTCTCCAAACCTTGGGTCTGCCATGTTTTCTCCCTCCAGTTGTGCAGATTGTTTTCTTAGTCCTCAGATTGATACCCTAGTTGTTAAAAATGATTTGATGTTGATCTAGCTGTGTTTGAGGGACAGGCAAGCCCAGCGTCCCCCTACTACTCCACCATCTTAACTCCTCTTCCAAGGTCATGTTTTTAAATCATGGCATTCAAATTGTTCATATCCATACTACTTTTTTTGTCTGCCTATTCTATCAGTTACTGAGTGAAATGGGTTAAATCCACAATGATGGTGGGTTTGCCTATTTCTCCTTTTAGTTCTTCTGTATATTTTGAGGCTAAGTGATTGTCCATATGGATTTAGATGTGTTTTATTTTCTTGGTAAATTATCTTTTTTTTTTTTTTAAAGACCTTATTTATTTATTTGACAGAGAGATACACAGCAAGAGAGGGAACACAAGCAGGGGGAGTGGGAGAGGGAGAAGCAGACTTCCCACTGAGCAGGGAGCCCGATGTGGGGCTCGATCCCAGGATTCCAGGATCATGACCTGAGCAGAAGGCCGACACTTAACGACTGAGCCACCCAGGCGCCCTGGTAAATTATCTTTTTGTCATTATAAAATATGCTTGCTTATCTTTAGTGATGCTTCTTAAATTTTACTTCCTTCTCCAGGAAGTTAGTTCTCTTCCTACAATCTGAAGATTATTTTATTATCTACTTGCTTCCATTGTTTCTATTGAGAAATTAGTTATCAAACTTACCACTTCTGTGAAAGTAATTGGTCTCTTTTCTCCAGCTGTTTTTAAGATATTTCTTGGTCTTTGGTTTGCAGTAGGTTTTCTCTGATGTACCTAGGTGTGGGTATGATTTTCTTGTGTTTATCCTGCTTGCCCTCCTTAAGTTTCTGACATCATGTTTTTTTTTTTTAATTTTAGAAAGTTTTTGTCCATTTTATTTACATATGTTAGATTTTTTTAAAACACATTCTCACTGTTTCCCATTTGTCTCTTAGAGTCTCCTTTAGTTTTCTTATTTTCTCTTTGGCTTTAGTTTGTATTTCCTTTTCACTCACTTTTTCTGTTCACTAACATTCCTTTCAGTTACATATAATCTATTAGCCCCATGTATTGAGATTTTAATTTCAGTAATTGTATTTTTTCTAGCAATTATATTTATCATATTTTGTATTTCATGTTTTCTTTGTTTTAATTCTCTATTTATTTGCATTAGGAAGGTAATTTCAAATAGACTAGTCCTTCGTTTCTGGAAATAAAATTCCCAGATAGGATTTTTTTAAATTTTATTTTTTTATTTTGACACAGAAAGAGAGATAGTGAGAGCAGGAACACAAGCAGGGGGAGTGGGAGAGGGAGACGCAGGCTCAATGTGGGGCTCGATCCCAGGACCCTGGGATCATGACCCGAGCTGAAGGAAGATGCTTAACGGCAGAGCCACCCAGGCGCCCCTCCGAAATAGGATTTTTAAATAGCTAGCCCATCTTAATTTAAACAAGTAATTTGATATTAAGTCAATAATAAGCTCTTGAAAATGATATAGAAACATGCCCTTAATTAATACTTAGATTAAAAGAACTTACTGAAAGATGGCTTCTAATAAGTCATTTTCATTTATTTGACAGGTTTCCAGTGCTGTTCTTGTACTTCTTTTATTCAACACATTATTGGCCATTTAGGTATAAACTCTTACTAGATGTAAGTATCCCCCCAAAAGAAAAGATAATTCAAGCATTCATCTACAGAATTATTATAAAGAAATAGAACATTGGTTTGTGATGATTCGATGAAAGTAGCAGCTTAAAATTTAATGGCAATAAACATAAAATCCTGATTTTTAACAATAACTGGCATAGTGACATTTTACATGAAAAATTATAGAAATTTCATTAGCTTACATAACTATTATTTAGCTATAAGGGGCAATATTGTGAACCTGTTCACAAATTTAGCTAATAAAACCTAACTTTATACTGATTAGATCAATGCATTATTAATTCACTTACATTATAGAAGAGTTGGATTTCATTCATCTCGTTCTTCATTTAAAAAATAATAACTAAACAAGTACTAGGGACAAGGCAGTATCTTTAACTCATTGGTGCTGTAAAAATACGGCAAATAACCTGCCCTAAACAAAATTACATTATAGCAGAGGATATTGTCATTCTCCCCAAATAACTAAAATAGTGGGCTAATAAGCTAATAAGTCTATTGAAAGTGATGGAGTCATAAATTGCTGTTGAATTTTATATGAGGAAGAGATTATTCTCAGTTATGTGAATCACAGAAAATTTCATAAAGGAGGCAGCATTTTATCTAGTGTTGAAAATGTAAAAGTTGTATATGAAGGGATGGAAGACAAGACATTCTAGGCAGTATGGTGCCTAGAATATGTGATAATATAATATGCTTTAGAGTCAGAAAGATCCCCATATTCAATTCTTGGTTTCACTAACTAGCTATGAGTCATTATTTGACTCAGATTTTAAAGAGTGTGTCTTATTTCCATCATCTAATTCTATCACACTACATCATTTTCACATCCGAAATCAAAGAATGCATAAACTCTGAGTATAATTTTGTGTTTTAAGAAACTGTGAAAAACCCTTCATGTCTAAGTTTGATTCAGTGATCATCCTATTTTCTATTTGGAATAGTTAGAAATGTAACTATCTTCTTTCTAGATTGCAATGCCGTATCTTTGGTGGTTAAAAATTGCCAAGTAGTTGTCTTATTCTTGGAAAGGAATCAAGGTAATTAAAAAATTCATAAAGCTATCAAATTCTTATAGTGAGAACCTCTCTATATTCTTTATGTTTCTTGTATTATTAAAAGATGATTATATATTTTATTAGGGATTCAGAGAAATAGTTAATTTCTGCCCTATTAATTCTGCATAGTTATATGTAATAGTGACATAATATGTTAAAAGAGGTCCTCCCAGTTTCTTTATTATAAAATTATGCTTCAATTCCAAATGGTTGATATTTGCATTCCTATAGCTTATTTTTCCTAAACTAAGCTTTTTTGGAGGAATGTTTAATTATCTTTGTGAAATCTCTCTGTCCTCAGTGTTAGATGCCCACAATGAGCAGATATATCTTATATCCAAGTTGGCTTGGTGAAACATGAGTTCTAGGGATAGCAAAATATTCTAAAATACAGATCCTAGTATTCATGCTCATTTATAAATTTGAATTTGTGATGATTTAGTAATACATTTACTCTGGCTTAAACAGGGAGGAGGAAGAAGAGAGAGGGTAAAACTCAAGGTTGTCCATGCATGAAATTGGCTTTGGTAATTGGCTTTGGCAGTACTAAGGTACTAAACTACATAGCTTCATGAAATGTGAGGCTGGGAAGAGAAGGGTATGCAGTAATGAGTCAGTCACTTTGATTTTTTTGACACGGATTAGCATTTATTACTGTTTCCCTCATTGCCCTGACCTAAATCAATGACCTTTATACTGGAATATATTTCAGTGTGTCTCCTTATAACCCATCCCTTTTCCACCTCTACTGCACCAAAACACACACACACACACACACACACACACAAAGTGATTCAAAGTATGGAATACATCTATGCATCCATGCTAAAAGGGGCTATTTTTAACTCCACTAAAACACTGAGAAGTAGTCTTTGTGACAAAAAAAATGTGCCTTATTTATCTCAAGAAGTACAAACTGGGCCATTTATTATCAAGGTGAGATGTATAACCTTATTTCTTATAAGTTTAGTTAGATGTAATTTATTCTTAAACCAATTTTCCTTGAGATAATTGAAAACTAAAAGAAAAATAGAAATCTTGAGAGAAAAAAGATTTTTCCAATAAAATTATCTTTTCCCTCATTTTGCTATAAGGTGTGTAGATTTGGAATAGATCAGTTTTTAAAAACCAATCACTACATATGACATTCAATTTATAGTTTTAAAAAATCATTTTTATAGGATATAATACTTGGTGTTCACCAAAATTGTTCACCCCACAAATGGTTTAATACTAGACTTGCAAAATCAGAATGCTTGAAAATTAGGGCCCAGAATTTCACATTCTTAACATGATTCTCAAGATATTAAAAATCCCAGAAATTCTGAAAACCACTGATTTAAATGGATTATTCTTTCTTAAAGAAAAAATCCTATAGGCATTATTCCACACAGGATAATGAGACCTTTTTATGTTCTGTATTTAACTCCTGAATGTTTTTATATAATGAGAAAATGGAGAAATTTTATCAGAATTTTTTTTGGTAAGGAAATAAAATACAGGCATAAGTTCCAGCTATCACACACTGCTTCCTCCTCAAACTGTAGCAGTGAAAATAATTTATAACAATGGAAAACCATGTAGACCTAGCAGAGGTCAAACATAAGATCAAAATCTCTGAGAACCAGAAAATGAATAGATAATTATATTAGTGGGGCTGAAGTCACAGACTTTCTGGTATCTTGATCTACTACACATAGGGGCAGCCAGGAATAGGATACCTTTAGGGTAAAGGTGACTAAAAGTACTCCAGACAAGAGGAAAGGAAGGAAAAAGGCAGATGAAAATTAAATTTATTGCTTGAAATTAAGGCTTTGGATGAGAATTTCTTGCAGATAAGGGAACCTAAAAAAAAGTTTATTTCAGATCATTGCTAGCAGCTATAGAATTTCCTACATTTCATCCAATAGGAACAATTAGCATATTCACCACTTCAGGATGAAGAACTGAAAACTCTTCTAATAGAGCATGACTGAATTTGTATTCATCTCAGTTATTCCTGGTTTCACCAAGAGTCAGCAGCTGTCAAATGCCATTATAAGACCTGGTTTCATATGAGATTAGGTTATAGGAAGAAACAATTGCAAAATTATGAGAGAGAGGGATGAACACAGAGGATAAGAGAATACATAGGTGAATAGATTGTTGAGAGAGAATTAAAAATTTTCCCATAATAATCCACACTACATGAAAATATCTAATGCTACCAGTGGGAACCAACACATTCAGAATTAAAACATAAATTTGTTCCACATGAAATCAATTTTATGGAACAGTCTGACAAACACTTCAAAATAAATAAGCTTAGAATTAAAATCTCAATGAGGTAAATAAGAAAGAGCTTCCATTTAAAAAGAGTAAGAAATTATAAAAGGGTAAAAATGAAACAAGAATAGGTGGCTTATAAAAGAACCAAATACAAATCTTGGAAATTAAAATATATAATGACCAAAATATTAATTAAAAATATGATAGATGAGATAAACTCAAGAATGACATAGTCAAAAAAAGAATTAGTGAATTAGAAGGTGGTACTGAGGAAAATATAAAGAATGCAAAAGAGAAACATAGTTAAAAATTTCAAAGTGACTGTAAGAGATCCAGAGAATCAATTGATAGGCACCAGTACATATTGTAGAGATGCACAATTTGAGGAAATAATGGCTACACGTCCACAAAAATAAAGCCACAAGTTATCAAATTTAAAGGACATACACAATGCTATATAAGATAAATACAAATACAAAAATAAGTCTATGCTTAGACACTGCTTGATTGAAGAACTTCAGGGTTAAAATGTGAAAATCTCAAAAATTCCCTGAAAGAATTTTAAGCTATATAGAAAAGAATAGCCATTGGACCAACAACATATTTCTTAGCAATAATTAATAGTAGGAGATAATAGAGTAATATCTTTAATGTAATGAGAAAAAATAGCATCTTAGAATTACTTGAGGAAAAGGGAAGAGTAAAAACATTTTAGACAAAGTTTGAGTGTTTATAACATCCGCTTTCACTAAAAGAATCATGAAAAGATGTACCACAACAAAAAGAAAAGTAAACATAGATGAAATATATGGAAAAGAAAATCATGACAACCATAGAAATTGATAAAATTCAATTAATATTGCTAAAAGAACTGATAGCCACTAAATTTTATGTGTTAGAAAGATAAAACTAACAAATAGAAGACCTGACCTTTGTAACCTCTTACTGAGTGGTCATTATACATGGACTATGCTCAGGGAAGGATAGCAACCTTGGATCGGGCTGCGTTCTTTGCCTGAAGGTGAGCCTTCCAGATATAGTTGCAAGCCATGAGTACCAATACACCTGACAAGTGAGGTGATGTATGCAGAATGCGTGCTTTGTTCTTGAAAGAGGATCTGGATGGCACATCATATCATACACAGATATGTGAAGCTTAAATTTTAAAACTTAGAAAAGAAAATATCGGGGACTGTATGACATCAGGACAGACATTTTTGGCAAAAAAGAAACAAACGAATAAACCAGAAAGGAAAAGATGTACAAATTTAAGTATCTGTTTAACAAAGATAAAGATAAGTTATATCAGAGGCAGACAAAAAACAAACAAAAAGGTATTTGTAATGTATATAACTATTTAAGGAAAGGACCCATTAGAATGTATTAGCATATACGAATCAATAAGAAAAATGACAGCACTCATAAAAAATCTGGGTGGCCAATAATCTTATGAAATGATACTGGGAAGGCACCAGCCATATTGGATTAAGGCTCATCGAATTGTAACTCAGTGTAACTTAATTAGCTCTTTAAAAACCCTGATCTCCAAATACAGTCACTGTCTGAAGTGCTGGGGGTTAGGACTTAAAATTATGAAATTTTGGAGAACACAATTCAGCCTATAACAGCAGGGAAATATTTAAAATGCTGTGAAGATGCAGAGAAATGTACAATAGAGTGCTCATAGAAATGTAAATTGGCAAACCCATGTTGGAGAGCAATTTGATAAGAAGTTAATTTAAAGATGTGCTTATCTTCCATTCTGCAATTCTACTTTTATTTTATTATTATTATTATTTTTTTAAAAATTTTATTTGTTTGACAGAGAGACACAGCGAGAGAGGGAACACAAGCAGGGGGGGTGGGAGAGGGAGAAGGAGGCTTCCTGCCGAGCAGGGAGCCTGATGCGGGACTCGATCCCAGGACTCTGGGATCATGACCTGAGCCGAAGGCAGACGCTTAACGACTGAGCCACCCAGGTGCCCCTGCAATTCTACTTTTAGATATTTAACCAAGAAAAACTTTTGCACATGGGCATGAGTTGATAGGTACAAGAATGTTCATTGTGACATATACATATAGAACATCACTCAAAATAAATGATGTAGGGCTATACAAAAGCATAATATTAAATGAAAAGATAAGTTGCAGAGTTTTATATCTATTATGCTGTTCATAGAAAAGCTTTAAAATGACACTATATATTGCTATGCCTACAAACACATAGAATAGCTTTAAATATATATGCTATTGATAAACCCTAAATTCAGGGTATTATTTGCATCTTGAGATGGAGGGTGTGAGGGAATTTAGATCATGGATGGATACCCAAGTGTGGTAGGCAAAATAATGGCCCCTCAAAGATTTTTCTATCCTAACCCTTAATATCCCTAAACCTCCCTGAATATGTTGTATTACAGGGCAAAGAGGAATTAAGGTTGTAGATTAAGATTGCTAATCAGATGACTTTAAAATAGGGACATTATCCTGGAGAATCTGGGTAGGTCCAATGTAATCACAAAGGTCCTTAAAAGTGAAAGAGGGAGAAAGGAGAGTCAGTATCAGAATAATGCAACATGAGGAAGATTTGTCTGGTATTCCTGGCTTTGAAAATGGAAGGGGTCATGAACCAAAGGAATGCAGGCAGCCTCTGAGAGCTGGAAAAGGTAAGGAAAGTGGACTCTCCTCTAGAACCTCCAGAAGGAACACAGACCTATAAACACCTTGATTTGTAACCAGTGAGATCTGTGTCAAACTTTAGAGCAGATTTGTAAAAAGCAGCCAGATCCTGCATCTCCAAACTTTACTCAGTATTTTGGATCCCATGTGTAACCTCATGGCAGAATTTTACTGTATGTTTTTATATTATCCTCTTTGCTTTACATTATTCTTGCTTGCTTAATGGTTGGTGACTGAATTATCTTTTTTTTTTTTTTTTAGTTCTTATGTTAATCCCCATACATTACATCATTAGTTTTAGATGAAGTGTTCCATGATTCATTGTTTGTGCATAACACCCAGTGCTCCATGCAGAATGTGCCCTCCTCAATACCCACCACCAGGCTAACCCATCCTCCCACCCCCCCTCCTGTCTAGAACCCTCAGTTTGTTTTTCAGAGTCCATCGTCTCTCATGGTTCGTCTACCCCTCTGATTTCCCCCGCTTCTT
>NC_138382.1:40120832-40155379 GCF_054177405.1 Leptonychotes weddellii
TGCTATTCTTTTCTTCGATCTCCTGTTGAGTTTGTAGGTGTTCAGAATGGTTTGATCCCTATCCAGCTGAATTCCTGAGAGGAGACGAAATCCAGGTCTCCTACTCCTCCGCCATCTTGCTCCGCCCCCCGTGACTGAATTATCTGAAGTATTATCTGATCATGCCCCGTCTTTGTTTATAACCTAATGCAAGTTCTTATATAAGCAGAATCGTGCATTATGACCTCTTCTGCATCTGGCTTGTTGTGTGTGGTGGTAGTTCATTTTTTAAAATTTTTGTGTAGCATCCCATGTTACAATTTATGTTTTCATTTTACTGTTGATAGTTATTTTGGTTGTTTCTAGCATCTGGTTATAATAATGTCCATTATGAACATTCTTGAACATGCTTTTGGTATACATTCATTTTTCTTGGATATATAACTAGGATTGGAATTGATGGGTCATAACATCGCCAGTGCAGTTTTCCAAAGTAGTTTAACCAGTTTACACTCCTGTTAGTAACACATGAGAATTCTAGTTGCTCCATATTTTTACCAACACTTGGTATGATCAGTCATTTTTAATTTTAGCCATTGTGGTTGATATGTAGAAGTATTTCACTGTTGTTTTAATTTCAATTTTCTTGATGGCTAATTATGTATCTTTTCATATATGTAGATAGCCATTGATAGCCTTTCTTATGGGTATCACTTTAAGAAATATACCCATTAAAATTGAGGTGTCTGTCTCTTTCTTAATGATTGTTAGGAGTTCTTTATATTTCCTGGATGTGAGCCCTTTTATCAGTTATATTTTTTCTCTCTCTCTGTGGCTTACATTTTCACTTTCTTAATTATGCTTTTGGATGGCCACAATATCCTAACTTTGATGAAATGCCATTTATCAATTTTTTCTTTAAAGGTTAGTGATTTCTGTGTTCTTTTATGAAAATTTGCTCAGCCCAAGCTCATGACAATATTTTCCTGTTTTTTAAATTTTATTTTTTTTATTATGTTATGTTAGTCACCATATAGTACATCATTAGTTTTTGATGTAGTGATCCATGATTCATTGTTTGTGCTTTTTTTTTTTTCTAAAAGAGTTATTGTTTAACATTTTGGTCTGTGATCCATATCAAATTAATTTGTGTATGATATGAAGTAGCCTGGTTCATACTTTCCCATTTATATATCCAATTGCTCTAAGACTATTATTTGAAAGACCATCCTTCTTCTATTAAAATTACAGTTACCCTCAAAGAAACTTAGTGACCATTTATGTGTGAATGTGTTTCTGGACTCTCGTTTGTTCCAATGGTGTAGTTGTATTTTATTTTGCAAATACCACATTATCTTAATTACAGTTGCTTCCTATAAGTCTTGAAGTCTGGTATCTTAAGATCTCAGATTCTGTTTTTTTCAAGATTGCCTTGGCTACTTTAGGTCCTTTTAATTTTCATATAAATTTTAGAATCAACTTGTCATTTCTCTCTCACATAATAAACATGCTGGTATTTTATTAGGATTGCATTGACTGTAGATCCATTTGAAGAGAATTGACATTTTGACAACATTCAGCATTTTAACCCATGAATATTGCATATTTTTGCATTTATGTAAGGCTTCTTAAATTCCTCTCAATAACATTTTGTGGTTTTTCATTGTAGAAATGTTGTAGAAATCTTTTATAGATTTTATTAGATTTATTCCTATATGTTTTATATTTGTGTGCTAAATAAATGGTATTCTTTTTAAAATTACATTTTCCAATTTTTCTTGCAAGTGTATAAAAATATATTTTGTATATTGAACTCATATTTATAGGCCATTAATTCACTATGTTTAATTATTAATTTACTTACTTATCCTAATAGTTTGTAGATTTTTTTAGATTTTCTATGTACCCAATCATATAATCTATAAATATTCACAATGTGATTTCTTCCTTTTCAATTTTAAAAGCCTTTATTCATTTGTCTTGTGTTATTGAAAGTATAATGTTGAATAGAAATGGTGATGTGGATATCCTTATCATGTTTCTTAACTAAAAGGAAAAGAATGTGATATTTTGCCATTAAATAAGATGCTAACTGTAGGATTTTTGTTGCTAACTTTTCTCAAGATTTAGATAGATTCCTTCTATTACTAGTATGCTAAGAGCTTTTATCATGAACAAGTTTTATCAAATAACTTTTATGCATATACTAAAATGATAATTTTTTATTCTGTTAAAATGGTGAATTACACTGTTTGATTTTCACATGTTAATTCAAACTTGCCCTTCTTCTTGGTAATGATGTATTTTTTTTTTTAAAGATTTTATTTATTTATTTGAGAGAGAGAGAGAGAGCACATGAGAGGGGGGAGGGTCAGAGGGAGAAGCAGACGAGCCCGATGCGGGACTCGATCCTGGGACTCCAGGATCATGACCTGAGCCGAAGGCAGTCGCTTAACCAATTGAGCCACCCAGGTGCCCGGTAATGATGTATTTTATATATTGCTGAACTCAATAATATCTTGTTTAGGGTCTTTGCATTTATTTTTATGGGCAATATTGGCTTATGTTTTCCTTTTATGTAATGTCCTTGCCAGGTTTTAGTATCAGGGATATATTGGTCGCTGGACAATGGAAAGTATTTTCCCTTTTTGTATTCTTTGGAAGAGTTTGCATGAAATTTATGCGTTTCTTTTTTTGTTGTTGTTTGGTAGAATTCACTACTGAAGCCAACTGGGCCTGGAATATTCTTTTCGAGAATTTTTTTTAAAACATCATTGAGATATAATTGACATGCAGTAAATTATAGAAATTGCAAAACATTTTGATATTTTGACATATGTATGTACCACTGAAGCCATCACCTGTAAAATTTTGTCTTGATCATTTGAAATCCCTTCTTTCTGACTCTTTCCACTTCCATGACCCCAGACAGCTATCAATATGCTTTGTGTTACTATGTATTAGTTTATATTTTCTAGAATTTTATATAAATGGACTCCTGCAATATATACTCTTTTTAGCCTGGCTTCTTTCTTTCAACATAATCACTTAGGTATTCATCATGTTGAAGTGTGTAACAATGGTTTGTTCTTTTTATGGCTGAGTAGTACTCCACTGTACAGATATATTACATTAATTAATTAATCTCTTGTTGGGTTGCATTCAGTTTTTGCTTATTACAAATAAACTTATTATGAACTTTCATGTGTAGGACTTGTATGGACATTTGCTTTTATTTTTCTTCAGTAGGTACCAAGGAGTAGAATGACTAGATCAAATGATAGGTGAATATGTAGTTTTAGAAAGTGCTAAACTGTTTTCCAAAGGTGTTATGTCATTTATATTGCTACCAGCAGTGTATGAGAATTCCAGTTTTTCCACATCCTCATGAACACTTGGTATAGTCAGTCTTTCAAATTTTAGCCATTGTAATAGGTATGTAGTAGTATCTTATTGTGATTTTAATATGTATTTCTCTAATGTCTAATAATGTTAAGCATCTTGTCATATGCTCATTTAACATTTGTATATTTTTTCTGATGAAATGTATAGTCAGATCTTTTGCTCATTTGAAAAATTGAGCGTTTTATTATTATTGAATTTTTAGAGTTATTTATGTTATATTTTTAGAGTTATTTATTTATGTTAAAGGATACAAGTCCTTTATCAGGTATGTAATTTACAATTTTTCCCACTGATTTATAGCTATTCTTTTTATTATATGTACATTAGGCTGCTTGAAGTTGTAATGGAGGTCTCTGATGCTCTGTTAATTTTTAAAAATTCTTTTTTATTCTGTGTTTTATTTGGAATATTTTCTATTTCTATTCCTTTAATTCTTCTGGTATTTTCATCTATTGTATTTTTTTAATCTTTTGAATTATAGTTTTCATCTCTAAAAATGAGATTTGGTTCTTTTTTTTTTTTAATCTTCTAAATCTCCACTTTGCCCTTGAACATGTGAAATACAGTTATCATTGCTATTTTAATGCTGTCTTTTAATTTTACCATATGTAGAATTATCCTTTGGTTTCAGTTGATTGGTTGGTTTACTCATTGTTATGGGTATTATTACCCGCCTTCTTTGCACAACTGGTAATCTTTGATTGGATGTCAGATATTGTGAATTTTGTCTTTTTATTTCCAGAGACTTTTCTCTTCTTATAAATATTCTTGACGTTTTGTCTGGGATGCAATTAAATTTCTTGGAAACAGTTTGATCATTTTAGGTGTTGCTTTTAAGATTTATGAGGTGGGACTGGAGCCATGCTCAGTCTAGAGTTAAATTTTCCTCACTCCTGAGATAAACCCTTTTGTGTACTCTACTCAGTGCCCCATGAATCATGATTTTTCCTTTTTTTTTTTTTTTTTGGTGTAAGCATCAGACATTATTACCTCTAACTCTTTCAGCTTTCTTTCCTTGGCCCCGGATAATTTCTTCATGTGTTTGTGCTGATCAAACTCAGCTGAAAACTTGAAGGGGACTGTACAGTTCTCCAGCATTCTTTCTTTTTATTGCTCTCTCCTCTCTGGCACTCTTTCCATCAAACTCTTGCTGACTTGTGCCTCCAGACTTCCAGCACTGTCTCTTCATCTCAGGGAGTCTACTGGACTCTACCTATGTTTCCCCGTCCCAAGTAGATGCCTAGGAACTCTCTAAAAGCAGTAAGTTGAGGTAATGGTAGCGTTGACTCATCCCATTTCTTTTGATTTCTCAGTAATCATTGTCCTTTGACCTGATGTCAAGTGTCTTGAAAACTGTTGTTTCATATATTTTGCTCTTTTATTGGTTGATTTAAGTAGAAGGTAAGCAGTAGTGGATGTCTGTGAGAAAGGTTTTAATTGCAAATTAAATTTCTTTAATTGATAAATGACAATTTTGATGTTTTTCTTGTTTCAGCTTTGCCATTTTATGGTTTTCAAGGAATTCTTCCATTTCAACTAAATTTTAAATTTATTGGCATAAACTTGTTCATTATATCCTCCTGCTCCTTTTTTAGTATGTTAACAATTTTTAGTAATGTTGCCTCTTTATCCTGATTTTGATAATTTGAGATGTCTCCCCCCTCTTTCCTCCAGAAACGTCCTACTAGGGACTAATTAATCATAGTATGTTAGAGTCCTGCTCTATTCAGCCCAATATGTAAATAATCTTTGGATCTGCTTCTGCTTTTTTCCTCTCTTGATTATTGGTTACATTTATCTGCCTTTTCACAAGACTTTTAGGGATTTTTCTGTGCATTTAAAAGCCTTTTGATATAGCCTCCCAGCTTGCCATTCTACTTTCGGGCTCAGCAAATGGGGAAAATTTGGCTCAAATTTTGTGCTTCACCAGTTTCTAATCTGCCCTGCCAACCTCAGTGGGCTGCCAAATGCTCTGCTGTAGTCTTTCTACCTGGGAAAAGGCTGATCTTTAGCCATGGCCAGAATCAGATAATGCCCCCAGAGAAAGAAATGATGTTTCCTCACATAGTGTATTAGTTTGCAGTGGCTGCTTTAACAAATTACCACAGATTAGGTGGCTTAAAAACAAGATAAATTTATTTTCTCAGAGTTCTGGAGGTTAGGTCCACCCCAATGATCTCTTTTTAACTTGATTACATTTGCAAAGTCCTTATTTTGACATAAGGTCACATTCATAGATACTGTAGGTTAGGACTTCCACATATCTTTTTTGAGGGACACAATTTAACCCATAATCCCGAGAAGGACCTTTTTTCCTCTGGAATTTTAATTCATCTAGTGTACTTTGCTCTCAGATTCTCCAATTTTCCATATGAAAAAATTGTGCCAATTTACCCATTTTTTTCTACTTGCTGCCAGCTACAACTTACTATATCCACTCAGAAACAAGTGTATTGATATTTTAAAATCCATTTTCATAGCCTTTGTACTTAGTACTAATTTATTACAGATTTTGACAATAGTTTGAATCTTAGTTCAGTTTTTGGTTTTGTGAATTTTCATATTGTGCTTCATGAGCATTTTAGTGGAAGTTACGGTAGAGTTTCAGTAAGGGGCAGTTGGCTATTTATAGTAGCTGGTATTAGAGTACTCTCTGTTCAGACACTGTATTAAACACGTAAAAGGCATTATATCATTTAATTTATACAACAAGCTTATAAAAGAGTTACATTCATCATATGCACTTTAACTGTGGTTATTGTGATAATTATAGGTCATATTAAAACATTCACTTGATATTTGGATTATGAAGATACCAAAACTTGTCTTTCCCAGGTTATAAATTTAAAGATGTTACATCAGAATATTAGAGCCATATTTACAAGTACAATGCTTATCTTATTGTATTAGCTGTTTAGATTTCTGTATTTCTTGCTAGAGTATGAGCTATTTTAGGACAGAGACCAAATCTTATCCATTTTTATATTACCAATACCTAGCATCACATAATAGCTATAGTGCTTGTTGGATAGATAAAAATGGAAAGTATTGCATATTATATAACTTATCGTAATAGTGTATTTGTTTGGTAATATGAATGACTCTTGAGTTTGTATTAAAACTTCTGTACACAAATGGAAAGTATTGAACACATTTGCTATCATCCCCATTCTTGTGCCCAGGGCAGACATCACTAATCAGTTAAAGAACTCTTTCCCCCTAATCTTGGATATAGCCAACAGTTACCTCTTTAACTGTGCAGTTTGGGCAGCCACTGCCAAATTATGTTAGTGTACCTATTCATAGAATATTACTTACCACTTCCAGTATACTAGTAGGAGCAGTGGGCTAGGTGTCTGGAAACATGGGATAAAGCCTGGCTTTGAGGTATATTAGGTATATGATTTTGAACTTATTAATTTTTCAGTCCTCCATTGCTTCATCTGTAAAATGGGAATCATAGTAGTTACATGGTTTAAAGGACAAAAAAAAGAACAGAACGGCATGTTTCATACTGAAGAGAGCTAAGGCACTATGGTCCCATGTCCTGGGTCAGGCTCTTGTAAATTAGATGAACTTAGACAAGTGGATAAACTCCATGATGTCAGCATTTGCATTTTTAATTTTAAATTTGTTTTCCTTCTTGTCTCCAGCGTAGGACTTAGTTAGTAAATACACAAATGGTATTTACTGAATTAAATGATTTGTCATATAAGGAGATTTTAGAAGATTATACCTGATGCCCCTTTTTGTTCATGTTTTCTATAATTCTTGAAAATGGATGTATAAGTGCTTTGAAGGCTAAAGGGTACATTTCTAAGGGACTGTTTTTTAATTCTGGCTAGATTATCGCTATGAAGCTGTTACAGCAGAGACTTTTATTGATATTAAAGCTAGATAACTGGTGTCAGGGTTAGATTTTTCAGTAGGGAGTCAAAAGTTAGAGTGAGAACTACAAAACTCTGTTGGACTAAATAATGATCATTTACATAGCAATATTAGACAGTCCACCCTCACACAGTTTGTTTTAAAAGTACTTGCTTAATGTGCGACTCTTGATTTCAGTTCAGGTCATGACCTCTGCATCATGGGATTGAGCTCTGCATTAGGCTCTGCACTGGGCACGGAGGCCTGCTTAAGATTCTCTCTCTCCCTCTGCCTCTGTGCCCCCCCCCAACCCCACCCTGCTCGCACACATGCTCTCTGTCTCTTAAAAAAAAACAAAACAAAAGTACTTGCTTAATAATTCTAACATATACATAGCACCCTCCCTCATCCCGTTTTCTTTGGAATATTGGTAAGATGATACTTGGTTCTTATCTAGCAAGAAACACTCTTTTGTTGCTACTCTGTAGAAATGATTTGCCTAGAACTGGTATCCAATGGACAATTAATTATTTATATGCCTCTGGATGCAGGCAATGATGATCTTAATGCATTTTGTGGTTATTTTTTCTAGAACATTATGGTTTAAACCTGTTGCAAATAGATTAAGTTAATTTTCAGGTTTCTTTATTTCCTTAAAAGTCAGGCCACTAAATAGAATATTTTTTGACATATACAGTCTACAGTCACTTTGAATCTTATATCTGCATCTTAAAGAAATTCAAATAGCAAATAACCATGCTGGTGAACTTGGGCAATTTTTAAAGCTTTTCTTCTGTTAATGGAGGACATTAGCTGCTTTCTTTTTGACTGTGAAAGATTCAGGTCAACAAAGAGATAGCAGGATGCATATTGCTTCAGATTTCCTTCATTTACCTGTTGCTGGAGGCATTTTCAGATGTGAAAAAGAAAATGACTGCTTCTTTTCATTACCTTTTCCCTTCTTTTAAAATTAGATACCTGTCAAAACTAATGATGTAATGTATGGGGATTAACATAAGAATAAAAAATAAAAAAATAACCCCTCCCCCCCCCCAAATTAGATACCTGACTGGTGTGTGTTTGTGGCAAAATATCATTCATGGGGTGTGTGTGTTTGTGTGTGTGCGTGTGCAAGCTTGCGTGGGCGCATGAGGCACAAAGGAGAAAGCTTAAAGGTAGGTATATCTCTTTTACTTTCCTTAGGCAAAACTGTTCTCCTATTTGGTCTTAGATCTGCTCAGTGTTAACGGCAAGTTCTAAATCATGACTTTTGGAACAATACATTTTCAAGCAGAATCTATGCCATAACTTCCTTTTAGGATGTTCTGATTTTATGGATTCACATCTCCTGTCTTTCTAGCCGCAGGAGTTTCTGGACTTGTCGACTTGTGAGAACTATGTTATATTCAAAGCTATGGGACCCCATGAAATACTAGAGTTTGCATTTCATAGTCCATTCTGTTTTCTGATGTATCACATGCAACCTCATAGGATTTCCATACACATCTCCCGAAATGAGCCTCAGGTTCTCCCTGCACAGCCCCCAGCCCCAACTCCCCTGGAAATAGGATTGTAGCTTGAAGGTTCCCTGAGTTTTGTAGTTTAAAAAATCTCTGTTCTCACTCTGTGATGTAGTGGAAAGAGCGTTTATTTGGAGTCATTTATTTAATCATTTTTACTGAATGCCTTCTCTGTGTCCAGCAGGATCTGGGAATTCAAAAGTGAATGAGAGATATGATCCTGGTGTTTATAGTCTGTTTGAACTTCTAGATTTGTCACTTACCAGTTGTCTATCTTAGGCAAATCATTTTACCTCTCTGAAACTCCACTTCCAGATCTTTAAAATAAGGGCTAATTCTATTTTTCAAAGTTGTGATCATTAATTAAGATTTTACCAAAAGGTAAAAGTCTTGGCACATTTCTGAAAAATAGTAGACATTCACTCAGCAAATGTTAGTATCTTCCCTCCTACATCTAAGAGTTACTGTGAAAATCAAATACAATAATGAACACGGAAATGCCCTGTGAATTGGAAACGTAGTTATAGACAAAGTTAGAGTTTTAGGGAGTCAACACATACTACCACTTTCTTCACCTTGCACGTTCAAGTCAAATGAGAAGAGGCAGACATCTCAAGATCAAAGTAGCCACCTAATTACAGATTAAAGCTGTACTGAAGATTGTAGTTTTGATGTGCTTTCTAATTCTTTCTCTAGAATTAAATTTACCCACTCAGGCATACGCAGGCAAAGGTAGGTGCAAGTCTTACCCCCTGAGACAGGTAACTTACTGTAAAGCAGAGAGCAAAGAGAAGAATGCATCCTGTACAGAGGCCAAGAGAACCTTGGAACGGAGCTGCACATGGACAGTTCTGTTTTCAGACACATCAGTCGCCTAAGTCACTCCACCTTATGTGGGAAAGAAATTGGAAGTGCTATTCTGGGGGGAAGTCTTTCCGCATGGAAAGGAAACATGAGGACAGAAAATAATGTTTTCTCCAACGGATATGCACATTGCTGTGAAGAAACTCAAATTCAGCCTCCCTCCTCCAACTTCCCATTCTTACTTAAATTTTGGAAATGGCTGTCTCATATATTAAAATACCATTGTATTTCCTTCAAAGTGGTTTAAAACTCTTTTACCAGCTTATGATATGTTCAGTGAAAAATGCAGATTAGGAAATTCTGCTATATTACAGTGTATAATATATTCTATATACACAATGTATATTGTATGCATGGTGTGTGTGTTGTGTGTGTATGTTTGTATACTAAAAGAATGGCTATTTATAGAGGACATGGAGAGTGAAATCACATTAAAGTGCTTAATGTGACCATTTTCAGATGATTGTGGATGATGATTATTATGCTTTTTATTCTTTTCAGAATTTCTGAAATTTTTAAAAAGTTGACAGTCCCCTTTCCCTCAGAAAACCAACTTAAAAAAAGCACAAAAACCAAACCCAGCCATATTGTTTTTCTCCTCTAATTTTTGCAAAGTTTTATAATTTTTCCTTGTCAGTTATGTTCAATACAAGTGATCTAACAAACTCATTTTGTACACTTAACAGTGTTGGAAGAAAAATTCACCTGAAGACTAATTAAATATTATTAAATTGCAAATTGCAAAATTATAGGTGACATTGTCATTCCTAAATAGCCACCTTTTAATTATTTGTGAATAATGATAAGTCCTGAAGGTAAGGTCAACATTTCTAATTCTTTTTCTTCATCAGCATCTTTTCACATTTTTTTTTATTTTTAAAGACTTTATTTATTTATTTGACAGAGAGAGAAGCAAGAGAGGGAACACAAGCAAGGGGAGTGGGAGAGGGAGAAGCAGGCTTCCCGCTGAGCAGGGAGCCCGATGCGGGGCTCGATCCCAGGACCCTGGGAACATGACCTGAGCCAAAGGCAGATGCCCAACAACTGAGCGACCCCGGTGCCCCATCTTTTCACATTTTTAAGAGCTATCTGTATTTACAGTTCTGTGAAATATATGTTCATATTCTTTGCCTATATTTTCTATTTTTTTAATGTTATTCTTGTCAAGATGCAGATGCTCTTTGTATACTAGAGAAATATTAGGAAAATATTTGTATATTACAGAAATATTAGTCCATTGTAATGTGAATTAAAATAACTTCTCATTTTGTTATTTTGCTGATAATCTTTTGACATGACTTTTGGTGAGCTTTTTGTCATATAGATTTTATTCTTAAACTCAGACCCAATTTGTCCATCTTTGCTTTTACAGCTTCTCTGTTTTGCCATACTTAAAAAAGGCTTCCACTTCTGAGTTATGAAGGTAGTTGTTTCCCATATTTTATTCTGAACTAATATGTTTTCATTTTTACATTTAAACACTGATATATTGCAATGTTTATTAGAATAAGAAATGGGTGTAGATGCAATTGTTTTTCCCCCAGATGGCTATCTAAGTTTACAGTATCATTTATGGAATAATTAGTCATTGCCTTATCTTTGTTTTATACTAAATTTTTGTATGCATGTGTATTTATTTCCTGACTTCTATTTTGTTTTCAAGGTTCCATTTTTTAAAAGTTATCGTACTTTAAAAGTTATGTGGTTATATTTTTTATTTTAAATTATGGTTAGGTAAGTCCCATCTCTTTGTTCCAAG
Organism: Leptonychotes weddellii; assembly: GCF_054177405.1. Taxonomy (NCBI): domain Eukaryota; kingdom Metazoa; phylum Chordata; class Mammalia; order Carnivora; family Phocidae; genus Leptonychotes; species Leptonychotes weddellii. The sequence goes on from NC_138382.1 coordinate 40,132,227, forward strand.
AATACAGCCTAGAAGTGAACTCAAGAGTTGATGTTTGGCTGGAAAAATCACACATAGATCTATCATCTTTTATTCCAACAACTTCAGCAGTTTCTTTGTTTTGGTCAATATTATAGCTTTTGCTATCTTGGAAATGTGCCACTTGAAATGACATTTAGTCCAGCGCCTATGATGCAATTGATCTTTCAATTATTAGCAATCTGGAATGCAGCTGGGTTTCAAGTAGAAGGAAAAGTCAAGGATAGGCAACTTCCTTATGTACAACTGGTTGTTATCACAGGGAAGCAGGGACTGAACAAGAGAATTTAGGAGGAATATACATCCTTGTTCTTTGTCTTTCACTGAGACAACTTTTCAGTATCTATTTGCATTGAGAAATAACAGCCATCAAAAGGAATAAAATCTTGCCATTTGCAACGACGTGAATGGAACTGGAGAGTGTTATGCTGAGCGAAGTAAGTCAGTCAGAGCTTTAAAGACATGTATCGTATGACCTCACTGATATGAGGAATTCTTAATCTCAGGAAACAAACTGAGGGTTGCTGGAGTGGTGGGGGGTGGGAGGGATAGGGCGGCTGGGTGATAGACATTGGGAAGGGTATGTGCTATGGTGAGTGCTGTGAATTGTGCAAGACTGTTGAATCACAGATCTATACCTATGAAACAAATAATACCTTATATGTTAAAAAAAGAAGAAGAAGAAGAAGAAGAAGAAGATAGAAGGGGAAAAATGAAGGGGGGGAATCGGAGGGGGAGATGAACCATGAGACGATGGACTCTGGAAAACAAACTGAGGGTTCTAGAGGGGAGGGGAGTGGGGGGGATGGGTTAGCCCGGTGGTGGGTATTAAAGAGGGCACGTACTGAATGGAGCACTGGGTCTTATACACAAACAAGAATCATGGAACACTACATCAAAAACTAATGATGTAATGTATTATGATTAACATAACATAAGAAAAAAAAGAAAAGCCTAGAGGTGCCATTTGGAAAAAGATGCCAAATTTGTGCATATAGGTATGTGACATGCTAGGTACTTGAAATAGCTCATTCCAAATAATACAGGAGGTCAAAATGGTTACATAACCATTTCACTAAATGGGAATATTTCTGTTGTTCTAATTTGGTTAGTTTAAGTAGCACTAAGCTGTACACCCAACACTAATGTAACATTGTATGTCCACTATACTCAAATAATAACAAAGGAGTTACTGAATGGAAAAAAATAGGATATGGAAGGTGATACCAGCTATTAACTTTACATTATAATTGTGAAATTATAGTAGTGGTCCTCTGAGTGTTGGGATTATGGGTTATCAGTAGTTTTAGCCTCTAATTTTTGTGGGTTTTTTCTAAATTTTTTTACAATCAATGAAAAATGCAATACTTTTTGCTTTTTTTGGGGAGGGTGAGAACATTTAAGTTCTATCTTCTTAGCAAATTTCAATGATAGAATGCAGTGTTATTAACTATAGTCACCATGTTATGTACTAGAGCCTCACACGTCATTCATCTTATAACTGAAAGTTTGTACCCTTTAACTAACCTCTCCCTATTTCCCCCAATCCCAGTTTCTGGCAACTACTTTTGTATTCTCTATTTCTATGAATACAGAAATGAATGCTGCAATGAACATGGGAGTAGAAATATCTTTTTGAGATAATGGTTTTGTTTCCTTTGGATATATACCCAAAAGTGGGATTGCTAGATCATACGGTAGTTCTGATTTTAAGGAACCTCCATAGTGTTCTCCACAGTGGTTGTACCAGTTTACATTCCCACCAACAGTGCACTAGGTAGGGTTCCCTTTTCTCCACATCCTCACCAGCATTTATCTCTTGACTTTGATAATTGCCATTCTAGCAGGTGTCAGCTGTTTTGATTTGCATTTCCCTGATGATTAGTGATGTGCATATTTTTATGTACCTGTTGGCCATTTGTATGTCTTCTTTGGAAAAAAATGTCTATTCAGGTCATTTGCCTATTTTCTAAATGTATTATTTATTTTATTTTATTGTGCTATTTATTGGTATGAATGAGTTCCTTATATATATTTTGGATGTTAACCTTTTTATCTGGTCTATGGTTTGGAAATATTTTCTCCTATTCCATGGGTTCCTTTTTCATTCTGTTGCTGGTTTCCTTTGCTGAGCAGAGCTTTTTAGTTTGATGTAGTCTTACTGGTTTATTTTTGCTTTTGTTGCTTTTGCTCTTTATATATCCAAAAATCCTTTTCAGACCAATGTCAAAGAGCTTTTTTCCTATATTGTCTTCTAGGATTTTTACAATTTCAGGTTTTACATTTAATCCTTTAATCCAGTTTGAGTTAATTTTTGTGAGTTGTGTAAGATAGGGGCTCAGTTTTATTCTTTTGTGAATATCCAGTTTTCCCAATACCATCACATTAATTTATTTTTGAACATTAAACCAGTCTTGAAATAAATCCCACTTGATCATGCTGTATAATTCTTCTCATACATTATTGGATTCAATTTGCTAATATTTATTGAGGATTTTGTATATATGTTCATGAGAGTTATTGGTATGTAGTTTGTTTGTTGGTAATGGTTATTTGCTGGTTTTGGTTGTAGGGTAATGCTGTCCTCACAGAATAAGTAAGAAAGCTGCTATTACTAAATTCTTAATCTCCACTTTTTGTTTCCCCTCCTGTGCACACTGCTCTCTTTCTCCCTTATATTACCCTGCTAGACACCACTCTGATTAGATTCATTCACTATCAAGAAATATATATATTTTTAAGATTTTATTTATTTATTTGACAGAGAAAGAAAGAGCAAGCACAAGCAGGGGGAGCAGCAGAGGGAGAGGGAGAAGCAGGCTCGATGCGGGACTCGATCCCAGGACTCTGGGATCATGACTCGAGCTGAAGGCAGACGCTTAACTGACTGAGCCACCCAGGCATCCCAAGATAATATTTTTTAAAAAGTCGTTGCATTTAGCAAATTTTACTAAAGATTTGGCATCCAAGAGGGGGATTAACACACAGTGCAGCACAGCACAGCATACAATTCAAATTTATATTAGACATCCTTTCTCTTAAATACCCTTCTGCTATCTGAAATATTGTGAACTTTTTTTTTTTTTTCCAGTTCCACCTCATCTATCCCTGGATTTTAGTTGTACTGCAGGACCCTTCTTTTTTGTCTCTCCTTAGTTCTCTTTTCAAAAATCATCTGGTTTTATAATGTAAACAATTCAATTTTCTTCAGTAAGTTCTGGGCCTATGTTTGTATATTATTTAGGGGAGGCTGATACTGCTTGCTTAATAAAATTAGCATTTAATATTTATGTCATATTTTGCTGTGGGTCCCCAGAGAGGCTCTGCCCCATGCAGTCCTTCAGGGCACCAGGCACCTTCCATGTAGTGGCTCTGCTCTCTCCTTGGACAAATGAGATAAAGATCTCAAAGGATGGCCCGAGAGATTTTAGGGTCAGGCCTGGAAGCATCATTTGTCACGCCCTCCTGTATTCTACTATTCAGAACTTACTCACTAACTACAAGAGAGGGTGCAAAATGCTGTCTGGCTGTGTGCTCCAGAGAAAATTAAATTTCCTTTGATGAATATATAAGATTCTTTCTGTCAAACTTCAGAAAAATATAAGGTTGACCTGCTAAGTAGAAGCCCAGTCTGGGTCTCCACTCCTTTACTAACATTTTAGCAAGAAATTCCTTTCTTATCCATGAACTCACCATCTTAAGCAGGCCTTCTTGTTTGATTTGATAATTCCAAATTCCTTAGAAAGAAGAGGCTCTCATCAATTTTGTTTCTTCATCTTATTGTTTGCTTATTTGTCTTAAACTGCCCTTTTTATTGCTTTCATACTTAGCCTGGTTTATTCAGTAGGCATATATACTTTGGTACCTTTAAATTTTTCACTAAGCATACTCAAGGGATCTTTTCTTATAGATTGGTGCTATCTACTGGACTCTGAAATGATACCAGCTGCGTTTAGTTCTGATTTTAACTAATAGGCTCAATGTTAATGTTTCTTGAGCTTTTTGATTATAGTTGGAAATCTGTCCTTACATTTCGTGAAAGCCCACTTTCCCTTACTGTCCCCTAAGGATTCCCCTGTCACCTTTTTCAGTTTGTTAGCTACTTTCTTTATTTTTATTTCTTATCTGTTTCCAAGTTATTCCCTTTAGCTACCTTGATTTCTTGTTCCTTTTTTTTAAAACTTTGATTGCTCCCCACGTTCCCATAATCAACTGGGTGGTTGTTTATCACTACTTATACATTCAGTCCCCCAAAATGAAAGGAGTTAATGAATACTTCAATTATGTCTGTTTGCTCCCCATTCCCTGACCTTCCCATTAATTTTGGTCTCCCAGTGTGTTTTATACATTATAGTTGCATTTTGTACAATTTTGTTTTTCAGAATTTGATATGTGAATCAGTTTGACTTTGAATTCACTTTTTATGGGCTATTTTGTGACAGTCTTTATCAAGCAGTTTTGGGATTAGCCAATGCAATAGAGATAAAGATTGCTTAAATTGAACTCAGGAAAGGATTTCTATGGACATGGTATAAATTGAAGAGATTATAATCCCAACAATCTAGGAGAAGCAATACAACATTTTGTTCAAATTTAGATTTTTTAATATGAAATATCTCTCAAATTAAACTCTTTAATGCATGTATCAGTTTAGAGTCTGGCTAGTAGCCTGCTGCTTTTGTTGGTGGGATTATATCTTTTTTAAACTAATGGGTTAAATATAACGGGTGAGGTTAGTACAGTTACCAATGCAACAAAATGATTGAAACTAAGGTTTAAAAAATCTTTCTTGGGGGTAGTTATCATTTTATGAAGGGTAATTTTTTTGAAGGATATGGATGGAGAACTGTTCCTTGCCCAGTGAGTATATGGAGTAGCTAACACTTTTATCTCATTGACAGTAATAGTTATATGATTTATTGGCAAGCTTCCTCTTCCCCAGCATTCTAGAAGTCACCACTTACCACAGGGTTGAGCTGTGAGCACATTACCAGGGCCTGGCCAGTTAGCTGGGCCATTTTGATTGATTTAGAGATGGATGTGTGACCCAAACATGGCCAGTAAGAGCCCACCAAAAATTTTTGCTGGAACTTTCAGGAAAAAGTACATCCTCTACCTCTTAGTTGCTAGGTTTTAAGTTGGAGCTGCTGGGAGCTCTTGTTGCTATCATGTGGAGAGAACTCTGCCTAAGGACAAAACAGAATGAGGAAAGCAGAACCAAGAGTGAGAAAGACAAAATTTACTGATGGCATTTTTGAAGCCCTGGGTCTATCTAATGGAGGCTAAAGTCAGCACCTCTTAGACTTTTCAGGAATGTAAGACATTAAGGTGCCTTTTCATTTAAGCTAGTTTTGGTTGAGTTTCTTGCACAGACAACTAAAATTGTACCAAGTGTATCACTGATTAACTAGAACTTTTTTTTTTAAATGATGTCTTCACGAACCATGAGAGACGATGGACTCTGAAAAACAAATTGAGGGTTCTAGAGGGGAGGGGGGTAGGAGGATGGGTTAGCCTGGTGATGGGTATTGAGGAGGGCACATTCTGCATGGAGCACTGGGTGTTATGCACAAACAATGAATCATGGAACACTACATCAGAAACTAATGATGTAATGTATGGTGATTAACATAACAATAAAAATTTAAAAAAATAATGTCTCCAAATTAGAATATTCATTTTAGTAGGGCAAAAAAGGCCCTTCTTTATATTATTCAACATTCTATCACATATTACAGTGACTGGCACAGAGATGTACTTAATAAATATTTATGGAATGAATAAATGATTAATTTAATTAGTTCAATTTAATTTAATATTTTAGTTCAAGTTGTTAGGCACCTATTTTGTGCAAGGCCTTATCTTAGATGCTGGTAAGATGATAAAAGGAATACAAAAGATAGAGTCTCTTTCTCTTGTTTATAATTTTGTGCAGGCAATGAGGTATAATAATAATTTAAGGCAGAGTAAAAGAAGGACTAAAGGGAATGAAAGTTGTATGTCAAAGAGTAGCCATGTCATCAAAGGATTCTACAGTCAGATTGCCTGGATTTGAATCAATGCTATACACTTGTTAACCGAGTAACTTTGGGTACATTACTTAACTCAGTTTTCTTACCTGTAAAATGGGGGTAATATTTGTATGTTCCTTATAGATTTGTCATGAGGATAAATCAATACATTCTACTTAAAATGATTGAAATGTCTAAGATATATTAAGTATTCAGTAGCTTATAGTTATTTTTATTTCAGCAAGCAAAGATGTCTGCAACATGATTAAATTTTGAAAGAAGAGAGAATTGGAAATAGTGTAACTCTTGGAAGCTGAATACTGATTATATCACAAGTCAATATCAACTATAAACAAAACCATACATATATGTGAAATACAAAATGATCCAGCAAAATCTTACTTTAGTGTTTTGTCAGTTAGATTTATACAATGGTGGATTTGTTTTAGAGAGGAGTTAAAGCATGCAGACTTGGTAAATGGAAGAAAGGACCTCTACATTTTTAAGATTTTTATTTTTATTTTTTTTAAAGATTTTATTTTTATTTATTTGACACAGAGAGAGAGACAGCGAGAGAGGCAACACAAATAGGGGGAGTGGGAGAAGGAGAAGCAGACCTTCTGCGGAGCAGGGAGCCTGATGTGGGGCTCTATCCCAGGACCCCAGGACCATGACCTGAGCCGAAGGCAGATGCCCAATGACTGAGCCACCCAGGCACCCCTATTTTTAAGATTTTAATAAGAAACAATTTAACATTTGAAACCCAAAGTGCTAATGACAATGTTGTGTTCTTTTGTTTTGTTTTTTGTTTGTTTTTAGAGAGGGAGAGAAGTGGGGGAGGGGCTGAGGGAGAGGGAGACAGAATCTTAAGCAGGCTCCCTACCTAGCCCAGAGCTCAGCCCGGAGCCCAACATGGGGCTCAATCTCATGACCCTGAAATCATGACCTGAGCTGAAATCAAGTGTTGGATGCTTAACGACTGATCCACCCAGGCACCCCCAACAATGTTGTTGTTTTTTTCTAGATATTTTGCAAGAGGAAAGGGGGAAAAAAAAAGGATTTTCAAAGATAAGTGTGTGTAACGGTCTGCTATAAGGTAGATAGTAGTTAAGATGAACTATTAGATAGAGATGGGCTTCTAGATTCATTAATATATAATGTTTATGCCTTATAAAATTTGATGAAAGTTTTCAAGTGTCATTCAGAAATAAGTATGTTACAAAATGCTTTTTATAAATACTTTTATTCTTTTTTACTTTAATCTTTACTTCATAGTAAAGTAGTAATTTCCTGAGGGTCTCTGGGTATAAAGGAAAATGGAGGCCCATTAATGGAAAAAAAAAGTAGCTTCAAATATGCTTAATACTGCTGGCCTACATATTTCAGAAACATGGGGGGCATTTCCACTTAATTCAGAGGTCTTATGGAGAGAATGAAACAGTATGGTATGGTAAACAACAGGCGCTTTGAAAATCTTAAGGAAAATAGTTTAAAGTTGTATGACCTTGGGCTATAATAGCCTTTCTGAGCCCAAGATTCCCCAGGAGTAGAAAGTAGATCACATTAACTTCATAGTGTTTTTGTGGGGATTAGAGATAATATTTACAGGCTGAACACTCATGGTTTTTGGCATGTGGTAGGTGATTAGTGTATGATAGCTATTCTTATAAATTATATACTATCTCCAATTATGAATAACAGAAATACATCAATGAGATTTTATATAGTAATGGGGAATATAAACATATATCAAAATAAAAATAAAAGAATGGATGACTGCTGGAAATTCATAGGCAGAAAGATGTGAATAAGCAAAAGTATAGAGACAAGTGCTATGTAACAACTTACGAGATTTCAGTAGATGTTGATGAGTCTTAGCCAATGTCATTGCAGTGAATAGGCATGTTCAGCATTGTGGCTTGACTTTTTCATCGTTCCAGGCTGCTCCAAAGGTAAAAGGATGGAGGTTTTCCAGACAAAGATTTTGACAGTGAAATAGCCATCTTCCACTTTTTCTTCTCAGGCTGCATGCCTTTTTTTTTTTTTTTTTTAAGATTTTTATTTATTTATTTATTTATGAGAGAAAGAGAGAGAGAGAAACAGCTTGAGAGGGGTGAGGGTCAGAGGGAGAAGCAGGCTCCCTGCTGAGCTGGGAGCCCGATGTGGGACTCGATCCCAGGACTCTGGGATCATAACCTGAGCCGAAGGCAGTTGCTTAACCAACTGAGCCACCCAGGCACCCACTGTATGCCTTTTTTATTTAGCCTATGAAATAAATATAAATCTAATTTCTTCTAGGAACCTGAATTCCTGTCTTAGCATTCTCTATCCAACTTCCTGCTCTTATTCCTACAGCCTTTTCTGGCCTCCTCTCCTGACCTTCCACCTTGCTCAATTTCCCTTTAATGGGAAATTGTTTAATGAAACATTTGTTTGATGTTTCATTTGTTTGATGAAAAGTTCTCTCACCTCTCAAAACTGTGTTCCTTAGGGACAGTCTTAATCCATCTCACACCTTGGAAGGAACACAGCCCTCCTTGAGAATTATAAAATATACATTGGGATGTCAAAAGCCGTTACTTTCTGGCCTTAAGGACTCTTCATTGTCTTAGACTGAAACAGATAAAATCCCCAGATTTATATTTTAACATATATAATTTTATCCACTGGCCCTGAGTTATCCTTAAGAAGTCATAATTTTCCTTCTTTTTCTTTTTTAATGGAACACTTAATGAATTTGAGTGTTATCTATGTGTAGGGATCATGCTAATCTTCTCTGTATTAGTCCAATTTTAGTATATATCCTGCTGCAGTGAGCGTCCTCTTCTCTTCCCTTCCCTTCCCTGTCCTTCCCTTTTTTTTCTTAGAAGGGGATCTCCCACTTATGTATGGTCTATTTGCAATAGTTTAAAACTCCATTTTACTTTAAGCAGATAGACTTTTTTTTTTTTTAATTTCTTGCCTGGAAAAAGTCTTGCAAAGCAAATCCAGCATATAAAAAAGAAAAATCAAAGCTGCTCTTGTTGAGGGGTACATGGGTCTAAACCTCTGACTGCTCTTTTATTCCCATTATTTCTGTGGTCCCTACTGCAGTAGCTCCGAGGAGCCCCAGGCCTGGGGAAGCACATTTGAAAACATTTGGGTTAGTGAAATGAGTTATTAACTGGAACTCTGAAGTTTTAGCTTTAGTTTTAACATTAAATTTGCATGTGTCACTGATAGGGTTAATTGTTTTATCTGTAAAACAGAGGTTTAGAACAGTGGTTCTCAATTATGGCTGCATGTTAGAATCACCTGGGGAGCTTTTAAAAATCCTGACTGATGCTTAGGCCTCACTCCCTACTAATTAAATTAGAATCTCTGGGGCGTGACCCAGGCAACAGGCATTTTTTAAAGCTCCCTAGGTGATTCCAATTTGCAACCAAGTTTCAAAACCTCCAAAGAATTTTTGAGCAATAATATTCCACAAGTCCATGGGGCTGTGGAGCTTGTTTTGGTAGAGGTAGTTAAAATGTGCAGTCTATTCATGGATAGATAGTACTTAGTGAGGAGCTGGGATGAAGGTGGGCATAAAGATTGGAAAGGAGGAAAAAAGTTTTTTGATTATCTTAATAGCTCAGTGTGTTGGGCAAAACACTTAACTTTGTTATATCCCTGATGGGAGTGATTTTAACTTCCTGTAAAATGACACTCTCAACTAAGAAATCATATTTAAATGCAATGTTATTATTTTTATACCAATACCATCACCATCTGCTAATATGATCAGTCAAGAATTACACCTAAGTATTTTATTCATAAAGGAAATAGAAAAGGCAGATTGACTACTGAAATGTAAAATATGGTTAATATTCCTCAGTTGGTGGTATAGATTAAAGATAGACTGAAGCAACATGTTGATAACAATGGAAATCTCTGATACTGAGATGCTGCGTTAAAAGTGCGTCCGTCAAAAAGGCAAAGAAAAAAAAAACCCAGGATTACTGCTATGAGCTTCTTCTCAGTTATGAAAAACTATTGTTTCAACTGAGTTTTCAAATTAGGAAGAAAAAATTCACAGTATTGGTAAGCAATTGATCCTAAAAAATATACAAATTGGATGACAATATCTAGGCTATAATCTCCAAAGTAAAATGAATTTATTATGATTGGATAAATTACAATGAATACCAAGTGGTTTAAAAATGAGAGCACAGAGCAAAATGATTGATTTTACATATGTTAGATGTATAACTAAACAGAAAATGCCTTTTCATTTTCTTATTACCAGAGCCATTTACATATTTTGTCTCACATTTGTGCCGCTAATAGGTGTTCAAGATTTGTGTGCTTTGATCTCCCCTTTTAACAGAGTAGCTCTTTTCTGGAAGTTGGTGACATTTAAATAAAAGAAAAAGTGCAGTTATCACTTATAGCAGGGAGATATATTAAAAATTTTATACCTCGTTCTTAGGCTTTTTGCTGGAATAGATTTATCAACAACAGAATAAAAAAATAATTTTACACATTTTCTGGCTGAAAGTTCAGCCAGTGCTTAGTGTTTTTGTGTTCTAGTTCTCCTTACCCTAGGGAAAAGTTTACACAAGCTTTTTTTTATGTGGAAGTGTCCCCAAAGATTGGACAATAAGCCCCAACATTGACTTGACAGATGAGGAGAAAGTCCACAGAGACAATTGGACAACATGGAGTAGAGTCAGTAACAACACCAGCCACCTCTGAATGAGGTCAGTTAACAAGGACAGTGACTACTTTTAGCCATGGCCATGAATGACCCCTGATTGAGAATTTGCTCTATTTTTCTTGGACTTTGTAAGTTCTGATGTCTTGGTACAATATGAAATGAATGAATGAGAAGAATGGGGTTGAGGGACCGGGGGAGGGAGGGGGGAGGAGAAAGGGAGAGAAAGGCATGTAGGGGAGTGGAATGTACTGAAACACAAAAAATTATTGATGTTAGTCTTTTCACCAAACTTGGTCAGTGGAGCTAAATATAATTTGATTAGATAAGTTAAAAGCACATACCATTTTCCATACGTCATGTGTTATATAGCACAATTCTTAATTGTCACATACCTTTGAAAGTGTAAATCGGTACAAATAAAGCTCAATATTTGGTAATTAGTGAGTTATCTTTTTTTAGAGAATGAATCTCTAAAGCACCTCCATGGAGTTTTCTTAGTTTGCCCAGTTCCATAGTTATCCCTTTCTACTCTGAACTTAACTTATTGTCTATACCATTCATTTTGTGACTTATTAATACACTGTTTTGTGGTACAAGGTACAAGGGGAGTGGACAGAGACCCCATATCTCAATGGGAGAATTGCCAAAAAATTAAACTGTCACAGAAATATTGTACAAGAAGTTTCTAACATCTTTTTCCACCAAAAGAAACTCTAGACTTCATCTCTCAGGTCCACATGAGATAAAGTGAATTGGCATGATAGGATGGTTCAGGGCAAATAAGGACATAAACTTAGAGAAGAATAACAGAGCTTAAGAGCTGGAGCTTGAGAGAAAATGGAGTGTGAGTATTGGTGAGGGAATTGCTATCTTCATTTTTGCAGAAAAGAGAAAAATAAACAAATACGAAATACGACACTTGGTTGAAAAATTAAGAAGTGTGGGCGCCTGGGTGGCTCAGTCGGTTAAGCGGCTGCCTTTGGCTCAGGTCGTGATCCCAGGGTCCTGGGATCGAGTTCCGCATCGGGCTCCCTTCTCTGCGGAAAGCCTGCTTCTCCCTCTCCCACTCCCCCTGCTTGTGTTCCCTCTCTCGCTGTGTCTCTCTCTGTCAAATAAATAAATAAAATCTTTAAAAAAAAAATGTTTAAAAAAAAAAAAGAAAAATTAAGAAGTGGCCTTCTCATTTGTGAGTTCGGATCAAAGTTCCCTGTATTATCGACATTAATCAGACTGGTTGCCTAAATATATTAGTAAAAAGCACACCTTGTGCTGGATTAGCAATTCGTATTTAGGTGTAACAGACTAATCTTCCCTGAGGTATGAATGAATCAACTTTTCAAATGGCTATGTGCATCTGTGCCTTCACCTGTATTAGTTTCTCATCTATTCATGCAGTCATTCAACAAAGAGGTCCTGACTACTTTCCATGTGTCTCTACCGTACTGGTTGCTGAAAACACATGGATAAATGGTACTGTTAGTTCCTGCTCTTGGACAACACAGTCTAGAGCTATGTTTTCACCTTCACTTGTTCAACTTCTTTTTTTTAGGCAGTTGCTATCACAGTAGAAGCTTAAAATCATCACATGTTAATTAAATGCGAGTTAAATGATGAGACAACCAACCAAACAAAAAACCCACAAAACAGTGGGTTGGAACTTATGTCAAGATTATTCAATATACTAATGTTCTTTATGACTCTCTAAGAAGAGCATATAGGATACAATATTCCCCAATTATTTAACCATGTAAATTTTTTATTTTGTCATATATATATTAACATATGCCAGAAGCGAGCCCAGTAGAAAAATGACCCAAGCCAGGAACAAGGCCTTCAGGGAACTCTGGGCCAAGTCAGGCCTCCACTGTGGTTACTCCAGGTATGGTGAAGTAGAAACAGCACTCTATAGGAACTTATATTTATTCCCAACCCCCCTCAAAAATAGCAGGAGCTAAAAATAACATTAAGACATTTTCCAAATATGCTTAAAATATGCTCAAACAAGCCACTGAATTTATCATTTTCAAATTTTAAAATAGTAGAGAATATAAGTAAATTTGAAGTTTCCCAGATTAAATTTAGAATGATATATTACTTACAATTTTTTTTAGAGAGGGAGAGGGGAGAGGCAGAGAGAGAGGGAGAGAGAGAATCTTAAGTAGGCTCCACACCCAGCACAGAGCCAGACACAGGGCTTGATCTCACAACCCTGAGATCATGACCTGAGCCAAAATCAAGAGTCAGACACTTAACTGACTGAGCCACCAGGTACCCCAAGAATGATCTATTACTTATAAAAGGAAAAATACAATCATCGTTTGATTATAATTGTTTAAAATAAAGTCTATCTTTCAGTATACAAAATCTGGTCTTGGAATTGTTCCAGTTACTATTCTCACATACAAAAATCACCCCAAAACTTGATAGCATAAAACAAGAATTTTTATTACGCTCACAAAGACTGTGAATCAAAAATTCAGAGTATAGCTTGTTTCTGCTCTTTGATATTTTGGGGCTCAGCTGCCAGTGATTCAAATAGCTAGAGCTGGGACAGCTGAGGCTAGAGACCCACTTTTCAAGGTGGTGCCTTCACCCACACACACATGCAGCACCTTGGAATGGAAGGCTGCAAAGTTGGCGCAGGTGAAGTGATTAGCTGAGCACATGTATGCATGGCCTCTCTAGCCTGGGCCCTCAGCATAGTCAGGCTTCCCACATGGCATCTCATTGTTCCAACAAACAAGTCAGAACACCCAGGGCCTTTTATGATCTGGTCTCATGAGCCACAGAGTATCACTTCTGCCACACTCTGTTGGCTTTAGCAGTCACTCTTCAAACGTATGAAGTATATAAGAACATAAATGCTGGCCTTTAGAACTCCAAAGAATGAATGAATGGTAAATGTGAAGAGAAATTGCAGAAAGTAACCTAGGTCTGGTATTCTTAACTAGCATCCACTGCCCCAGCTCCATTCCTTGTACTTGGTTCCAGAGTTTTTCTCAGAATTTCCAGGAGAAGCACAAAAAATGTTGTTTGAAATAGGCATTTTAAAAAAATTTATTTAATTATTTGAGAGAGAGAGAGCAAGCAGGGGGCATGGGCAGAGGGAGAGAAATCCTCAAGCAGACTCTCTGCTGAGCACAGAGCCTGATGCAGGACTGGATCATGACCTGAACTGAAATCAAGAGTCAGATGCTTAACCGACTGAGCCACCCAGGTGCCTCTGAAATAGGCATGTTTCATATTAAGGTAATTTAAATTGTCTTTAGTTGTATTATTTAACTCTCTTGATATTTGAAATAATAACAGAAGAGAATGCAAGCATGAGTATAAAACAGTTGAGAGCTCCAGGATTAGGTAGAGCAGAAAATTGACAACTTTGGACAGTGAGGCAATAGCTTGGTATCCCGGTCCAGTTGGGGAGTGGTAGAATCTGGCCAACCAAGTTTCCAGTTATTTCACTTTTGACAGTGAAATTGATATTACTGCTTATGTGTGAGGGTTGAACTGTAGAATGCTCTGGATTGATTTTTCAAGTGGTACATACATTTTTAGAAAAGCAACACTTTAACAGCTACAAATCATTAATAGAGTTGCTAGACCATCAACTGACATGTCAACACACCTTGAAAGAGGCTTCATCAAATGCAAAGGTAAAGTTCTGTCAGATGATGTTAGCAGAGCAAAATAAACTCATAGGAAGAAGGAAATATTTCTTCTAAATACCCTGGTGTTGTAAAACAGAATTCTTCAAAAGTCCTTGAGAAGGTGTTTCAAATAGGAAGTCTGGGTGAATATGTAAGAGATTGAAAAGGCCATAAAGTAAATGAAAGCAATTCTCGCAAGATTTAAATAAGGAGTGGTACAAATGCCACAGTGAAGCTTCATTTAGTAACGTGGAAAACCCCCAAAACTCTACTTACTTTAAGCTGAATCAACTATGGATTCCATGGGGTGAGAGCACAGATAAGAAAGATAATACTTCACAGACTTGGGGCAATAAAACGTATACTATTAATACTAACTTAAATTGGGCCAGAAACTTCTTTTATTAGACAGTTTCTGACAAAAAGGATTCTATGGTCAAAGAAGCTCAGGAAACTTATGTCAAAAAATATTAGAAATTATTTTACTCTAAGATTTCTGGGACTTTAATATACTAATGGGTATTGGGAATCATTCTGATGCGTATCTATTGTAGAGTGTTTCCAAAGTTCACTTGACTACAGAATTTTCTTTTAAGAGATCACCTCTTTGGGACTTGGTTTCCCAGGGGGCAAATTTTGGGAAACACTGATTTAGCCCTTTTGTTTGACAAAACCTTGTTGACCTTTATTATGAGACTAGCTGATACATGGTCTGTAGGTACCTCATGGGTCCCCCTTTCCGTATTCATAGCTCTAATTATCACAACTAGTTTAAAAGGTGCTTATGCCTTTCCCTGTCTTAAATCACTGACTTAATTATTTATTTTTTTAATTTTATGAGACCGGGATTATTACCTTTTGTAGAGGAGAAAAATGGGAGGAAGAAAGGAGAGCAGACTCTCTCAGGGTCATGTGATATATGTTACTGTGTTAGAATTTGAAATTTGTACTTTTTCCCTGTCTGCTGAGTGTTGCCTTCTAGATTTTTTATTTTTTAATTTAATTTATTTTTAATTCCAGTGTAGTTAACATACAGTGTTATATTTGTTTCAGGTGTGCAATATAGTGATTGAACAATTCCATATATTACCTAGTGCTCATCAAGATAAGTGTACCTCTTAATTCCCTTCACCTATTTCACCCATACTTCACCCACCTCCCCTCTGGTAACCAACCTCTGTTTGTTCTCTATATTTAAGAGTCTGTTTTGTGGTTTGTCTCTTTTTTACATTTTTCCTTTGCTCCTTTGTTTTGTTAAATTCCACATGAGTGAAATCATATATGGTATTTGTCTGACTGACTTATTTCGCTTAGCATAATACTTTCTAGTTCCATCCATGTCATTACAAATGGCAAGATTTCATTCTTTTTTATGGCTGAATAATATCCATTGTGATCCATTCCACATCTTCTTTATCCATTCATCTATTGATGGATGCTTGGGTTGCTTCCATAGTTTGGCTATTGTAAATAATGCTGCAATAAACATAGGGGTGCCTGTATCCCTTTGAATTAGCATTTTCATATTCTTTGGGTAAATACCCAGTAGTGTGATTACTGACTGGATCATATGGTAATTCCATTTTTAATTATTTGAGGGACCTCTACAGTGTCTTCCACAGTGGCTGCACAGGAACCCTCATACACTCTTGGTGGGAATGCAGACTGGTGCAGCCACTGTTACCTTCCAGATTAAAAAACAAACAAAACAAAACAGACAAACTTGTGTTTGGTTAATAAGTGAGTTCTTGCTTGGACTGAGTCCCTGTTCTCTCAATGGGACTCTGGTTTGACTTGAATTTTGACAAAAGGTCTGAAGTTTTTGATGAAAGGCTGTATATATCTAGAATAGGGTCTACTTGGGGTGCCTGGGTGGCTCAGTTGTTAAGCGTCTGCCTTCGGCTCAGGTCATGATCCCAGGTTCCGGGGATCGAGCCCCGCATCGGGCTCCCTGCTCGGCGGGAAGCCTGTTTTTCCCTGCTTGTGTTCCCTCTCTCGCTGTGTCTCTCTCTGTCAAATAAATAAATAAAATCTTTAAAAAAAAAAAAGAATAGGGTCTACTTATTGGATACTGGAGATCATGCTAGCAAACAATAACAGAGAAAGGAAGGAAAACCTGTTTCCAGTTTTGAATATAATAAAGAAAACTTTTTGAAAAGTAACAGTAGACTTTGCAAATTGAATAATCATGAAAAGGTGAATCCTAAAAATGAATACATTTTGAAGGATTTTAGAGATACTTAGTTTCAGATGCAGAATTATTCAAAAGATGGTTAGAAATGAGCATATGGACCTTGGGAGGAAGGACTGGCTGTAGATAGGCTAGGCATCTTCATAAAGGGGAAATTTGAAGATGAGGGAGCAGCTATTGTTATATTAATGGTTCTCAAGTTAGATCTCTCTCTCTCTCTCTCTCACGTTTCTCTATATTTTTCCATACTTTTACTGCTTTCTTTTTCTCTTGTGTAAATTCATCTTTGTGAATCAGATATCCAATTATGGAACACCAATGGGATTATCTAGTTCTGTGGTCCATTTCTAGAGAGCTAGTAATTCTCTGGCAGGAACCTTCTTTGCCCAAGGCCTGATTTTACTGTGATCATGGTAGTGGAGGTCTGTTCATTTGCTTATTTTTCCAAAATCAGGCATCATTATTTTATTCACATGCTTTCCTCCATTTAATGTTTTGAATTCCCTTAAATAGTTCTTTGCATGTAGACAAGGCATGTTAAGGTATGGAAGTAGATTGATCTGTCTGAAAACTGTCCAGTTTCCACAACAAATATACACCATATATGCTTAATTTGTGGAAATTATATGCTGAGAGCTAATGGCAGATGTCCTGATACAAAGTTTTAAGGAGGCACCTAGGGGAAGAAGAGAAACTTGAATTTTCTAAAATTAATCTTTGTGAGGAAAGAATGCAATAGCTTTTAGGAGCATCTCCTCATGGGGTTAGTTATTTACTTTTTCTGTTCATTCTCTAGTTGAGTGAGCTCTTCACCCTGGAAAACTCAGGCAATATATTATCTTCAAAACAAGCAAACCAAAGGTTAGCTCATCACTTCTTGCTTTTTCATGTTTAGGAGGAAATTTTCCCTCGTGCAATTCCCTGGCAGGTATGTAGATTTTCTGTGAGTGAATGAAATGTCTTGTGTGAGATATCAACGTTTCTCTGGGAATAGGTGAGCATTAACTTAGATGAATGTGAATATGGTTAGAAACAAAAGTGAACCTTCCCTCCCTACTGTAAAACTGTGAAAACTTAAAGAGAAAAATTCCAGTTTCTCAGAAATTAGATTGCCAGGAGGATTCTCTTCATAGCACCTCTTGTTTTTGCTTTTTGTTTTTTTGTTTTCCTTATTTGCTTTCTGGCTTATGGGTTTACTCCTTTCCTGTCTGCATATATACAGGGAGGTAAGATACACGCTTACTGTTGCATTCCCAGTGTCTAAAATAGTGCGAGGCACATAGTGGGCTTTCAATAAATACTTGATGAATGAATGAGTGGATTAGTAAATAAACATGTGTCTTCATTTTAAGGAGAAGAAATTGAGTCAGCTGAGGTTAAGTGATTTACCGAAGGTCATATAGAAAGCTCAAAGCAAGACTTGAAACTGAATCCTGTCTCCACATTCTCAAACCAGTACAGTATGTTGGATGTTTTCCATTTTGTCTAGTATAACTGTGTGTGTTTACACAAAGAAGCATTTAGAAATTCAGACTGGTTATATGCCAGACCCAAGATAAGTCGTGTCTGATGAAGACTCCTTTAAGAACCTATTGATATTGCAATTTTTTGTAATGTGACAGTGCAATTTTCAAGTTGTCTGAGATTTTTTCTTACACTTTGGTATATTGAGTAAACCTTATAAATATGACACTTGTATTCATCTTACATTACATGGAATTCTAGGTGCATTCTTCCATTAGATGATCTAATAACAGGATTATACTACTGATTTAAGAAATAAATTTATGTTATTATTCCTGAATTATTTATGGTTCTCAATCTATAACATAAATTTTATTTGTGTTAATATTTTTCTTAGTTATGACTTACTTTAAATGGATTAATTTTACATTTTCCTTTTACACTTTAGTACCAAAACATAGTTTATTTTAGTGGATTAGATTGACTATTTACATTACTTCTATCCTTTTTCTCTTCTTTTCTTTTTGCCTTCCTTCCTTCCTTCCTTTCCTTTTTCCATGACTCAGCAATTCTCTACTTGTTGGAGGGTTGGCAATGCCCTATTCTTGACCCATTATGGTTATATAGGAGTTAGTAATTATACTAATAAATATAAACTGTATAATGACTGTTTTATTCACTGTTCTGCATGTATGTTTCATAAAAACTAAAAAATTAAAAGCAAAGCCATATATTTCATATTCTTGTAGTCTATAGTGGATTTCAAAAACATTTGTATACATTATCATTTCTTAAATTTTTAATTGTTATGTTAATCACCATACATTACATCATTTACATTATCATTTCTAATTCTCAGAAATCTATGAAAGTTTCAGGGTGTAGAGCCTTCTATTTTGTTCCACTTTATTTATGAATGAACCTCTAATAGTGCTCATAAGTGATTTATTCTACTTAAAATCTACTTTGATTAGACATGTATTGAATTATATAAAGAACATAAAGGATAAGAATTGCCTGTTTAATAATAAAAGGATTTTATTTTTTATTTTCTGGCATAAGTAACCAAGTAAATTTTGGTAAAATTTCTAATACGCAAGGTAACAATACTTTCAAGTGTTTTGCTTCCAATGTCTGTAGTTTATACATAAAGACATATAATTAAGAACTTTATACAGCCTTTGGTGGATAAAACATATCTTTGACAAAGTTTTGTTCTTTTACTCCTTTGAACAAATATATTATCACATATTTGCCAACATAATGTAATTTTGTTTTGGTTGTTCTATCAACAGAAAAGAAAAAGCATGATTTTTTGGTTACAATTATAAATACAATTGCAAAGTGGTTATAATTGCATATTATAACTTTCTAGGTATTCCTGGATCCCAAGTCCAAATATAAAGAGTTTATCTTGTGCAGAAAGTAATACTTTAAATAAAGAAATTTAAAAACCTACCATCATTATATCATATAGCATTTGTAATATCCAGTGCAAAGACAACATGCCATATTCACTTATATCATTTTGTTTCCCACATGACGGGATATTTTTGCATAAATACAACTCTACCCATAAATAAAATTTTGAGTTCTGGTCATTGGAACTTAGGACTAGAGAAGAATTTTAAAATTAATTTTAATTTTATTTTTTAATTGGAATAAAAGAAAGTGAGGATCATGAAAAAGCTAAAAACTGGTTCAGAATGTAGTCTTTTGTTCATATATACAACAGTAGATGTTGCTTCCTTGTTGTACAATAATTAAACTTTAGTGAAAAAAAAAAAAGAACCAAAAGGCAGGATACAGCTGCTAATGAGCTAGTCTTGGGAGTAAATCAGCCACTTGGGAATGAACTCCCACTTCTGAAAACACAACCTGGAGGAACATATTCACTCTGATTCTTGATGACAGAAGCAAGGGGATAAAATTTATATAAAGAACAAATTCTGATTGTATTGTTGGGACTGCATTTGTGCAGGTCGTTTGAGACTCACAGCAATGCTTTGTCTTTCTCCTTACCAAACAAGATTTGAAATTGGGAGCTACTAAGCAGTGGTCCAAATGTTCTTTCCATTCCATGAAACTTTCTCTCACTGTGCTATTTCTTGGGTATGCCTATGTGTTGGCACAGGTATTTAATTTCAGAGAAAAGACAGAACAAGAGCCAAGACATTTTAAATAATAACTAAGAAAACTATTCTTTAAATTACCTGATATTTTTAATTGGTCTCCTAAAATCTGCAAAGCTCCCTTCCAGGAGGTTAGATATATAAAGACATGTAAAGATCACATGCCTTGAGCATAGTACCTTGCATATTCTTATTTGTTGATAGAATGAATGGTGAGTATATGAAAGAAGGAAGGAAGGGCAAAGAATTGGGAAAAAAATGTAAATGACTTTTATAAATTAAAGTGGGTGCTGTAAGAGTAAGCCAACCCCACTTTTGTGGAAGGTTAAGAAGGTAGTGAACATATAGTTGGGAGCAACTGAAAAATTTATGGAGTAGTAGATCAAATGTAAGATGAATTTTGAAGGATTACAATCAGGGCATATTTCAAGGAGGAGTTGGCAGTTGAGGGAAATGGAATGAAAGTTTAAAATAATGGATTTATTTTTTTGTTGTTCTTTTTTCCAATTTGAATGAGAACAGTGAATCATCTTTAACTTGGATACTCTTTATTTGGAAACTAGGCTATGTTAAGTAAAATACCCTTCCCTAGTAAGGACAGGCTTTCCTTATCAATCTTATCTTCATTATTAATGCAACTTAGTGTTATAAGACTTCGACACTTTAGATGAAATAGCACCTAGCATTTAGTAAGTGCTCTATGTTTGTTAATGCATCTGATTCTATCTCAAGTTAGTCACAGAAATCCATGAACCAAGAAATCCTACTTTTCTGGTTCCTGTCTTTATCACCTTTACTGGTTTTTCCTAAGGCTCAGTTCTTGGACTTCTTCCATTCTATGCCTGAATTGACTGTTGGAATCATCCAGTCTCATGGCTTTAAATACCATCTATACACTGACTATTCACAAATGTACAGCTCTACCCTGGAATTGTCCCATGAACTCCATGCTCTTTTTCTTTCTTTCTTTTTTTTTTTTTGACAGAGAGATAGCGAGAGCAGGAACACAAGCAGGGGTAGTGGGAGAGGGAGAAGCAGGCTTCCTGCCGAGCAGGGAGCCTGAGTGGGACTCAATCCCAGGACCCTGGGATCATGACCTGAGCCGAAGGCAGACGCTTAACGACTGAGCCACCCAGGCGCCCTGAACTCCATGCTCTTACATGTACTATTTATGTTACATCTTCTGTTCGTTATCTAATAATCGTTTCAAATATAACACGTCCAAAACTGAATTTCTCAGTCTGTTCCTACCAGTTTCGTTATCTCATCTAATGCCACCTGAATCCTCTTGTTGCTCAAATCAAAGACCTTAGAGTTGACATTGATTCCTTTCTCTCTTATATACCCCATGACCAATTCATTAACAAATCTGTTGCGTCTATATTCATAACACATTCAGAATCTGACCATTTCTCTTAATCTCCATTGCTACCACTCTGGCTCATTCTACTACCATCTCTCCTGTGGGTTGCTGTAATACCTTCTTACACAGTTGTCCTGTTTGCACATATCTTTCAATTTGCACAAGAAGAATCTATTCTCTGTATGTAAACCAGAATGATCCTGCTAAAATGTGTGTCAGATCATGTCACTCTTCTGCTTAAAACCCACCAAGGGTTCCCATATCACTGTGAAAATCCTACAAGCCCTCACATGATCTTCATTCTTTTATGTTATTTCCTTGTTCATTCCACCAAGGACGTACTGCTTCCTTGCTGTGGCTTGAGAAGGCTAAGTTCTTTCCCACCTCAGGACCTTTGTACTTGCTGTTGCTTCTCTATGAAAAATTCTTCCCTCATTTCCTTTAGGCCTGGGCTTAAATGCCTGCCTCTCAGTGAGACTTTCACTGACTACTATTTAAAATTGAAACCCTGAATATTCTCTACCTCCTTTAACTTTTCTTTTAGCACTTATCACCATCTAATATACCTTTTTAAATTACTTATTGTGTTTATTATCTACCCTTTGTAAAAAAAATACCATGTTTATTTTGCCCACTGCTCTATTCATATTGCTTACTGGATACAGAATAAATGTTGAGAAATGTAGACGTTAACTATGTTAACCTGATGTTTTGTAGGCTTATGTTCTCATACTTGCTAGTGTTATATTTTCATTTTAACACTTTTGTATTTATAAATTTGGTGGACTTGGATAGAGAGATATTCAGATTTCTGTAAGTTTCTGACAGTGGTGGGCTGCAGCTGGCTTTCACAGTTTCTCCAGAGCTGATTATACGCATCTCGTTGCAACTCTACATTTGGTGACATCATGTTGGTAGTTAAGTGGGAGTATTTACATCTCAGAAATTGGCAAACATTACAGATCATGACTTTTTTTCCTCATAGATTGAGTTATTAAATATTTTAGCACAAGCTCTGGTTGTTGGATAGTGTATGGAAAGGTTAAGGAAGGTGATTTGATACTGAAGATACCTAAACCATTTAGCTACAAGCTGTAGCAGGTCCTTTGCCATAGAAAGTACTTGGATTTCATTTAGTCACTCATGATTAAGGAAATTAAGGGAGACAAACCAGGAGAACCTTCACTGTATAAGATCAGGTAGTCATGAGTTGGAGAGGGTAAAAGAAGCATTGGTAGTTATTAGAAGCAGTCAGTACATTCATGATAGTGTTCAGGGGATGATTGAATGAATCAATGTAGTACAGGAACTACATCCTTGATAATGGAGGAATGATACTAGCTAGATAGTGATAGGATCTCAGCCACAATAGGTTAGAGGTGAGGAAATGGTTCCATTCCTAATGAGGAACTGGAAATCTAGATAGGGACATTGTACAGAATATTAGTCAGGGATGGAATATTATCTGTAGCATTGTTTTTTGTTTTTTTGTTTTTTACTCTTTAATTTTTTTTTTTATTTCTTTTTTTTTTATTCTTATGTTAATCCCCATACATTATATCATTAGTTCTAGATGAAGTGTTCCATGATTCATTGTTTGTGCATAACACCCAGTGCTCCATGCAGAACGTGCCCTCCTCAATACC
>NC_138382.1:40155879-40182589 GCF_054177405.1 Leptonychotes weddellii
TCCTGAGACCACACTGTCCCGGAGGGTTCCACCCCCCATTTAGCCACCAGAGTGACGTCCGTCGGCGGAGCAGACTTTTAAAAGTTCCGATTTTGTGCTCTGTGGTTCCATCACTTGCCAGAAGCGGCCGACGGAGGCCCCTCCCCCGCCGTCTATCCTCCTGAATATCGCCTCGGATTCACTTCTCCGCACGTCCTACCTTCCAGAAAGTGGTCGCTTTTCTGATGAGAGAGTTGTTGCTCTTCTTTTCTTCGATCTCCTGTTGAGTTTGTAGGTGTTCAGAATGGTTTGATTCCTATCCAGCTGAATTCCTGAGAGGAGACGAAATCCAGGTCTCCTACTCCTCCGCCATCTTGCTCCGCCCCCCCGTTCTTTCTCTTTTTAATTGGAGTAAAACACCTACTCTTAGTTTCATTCTTCGACTTAGGAAATTCTTCTTTGACCAGAATTGTACAAGGTACATCATGGCAGAGAGGAGGCAGGGAACCTCTCTGCCTGGGAAAAGCAGAGAACACTTAATAGACTAGAAGACTCTTGAACTTGCTCTTGAATAAGTATATATTTTCCCATGAAGGCAAAGCAGCAAGAACACATTTGGTAAAGGAAAAAGAATGTGCAAAGGCACATGAAATGGCAATATTTTCTTGGATAACCACAAAAAAATATTAATGAAGCCTCAGGTGTAAGAAGCAGGGGATGAGTCTAGTAGATAAGGACTCCAGCTATGAGCTGTGTGCAGTGCAAATAATACCAGATTTTATTCTCTGAAGGTGATGACTTTCAATGAAACATTCAAAGCAAGGAAGGGTGTGATCAAATTAGCACTGTAGGCTGACCATGAAGACTGTCTCAATCAGAAGGCTCAGGGAAAAGCTTTCTCAGAACGGGAGGCCAGTACGTTAAACACCCTCTTCATTTGCCATCTCCTTTACACAGAAAAGTACAATGACTGTATATCACTTATCAAAAATAGTCTTACATACACATGTCCTTTGGTCTCACTTCAGCAGCTAAAGAAAGAAGTGATTTATAAGAAATGCCAGCAAGCATATTTTTTTGGATGGAGAGGGGTGACATTTGTGCACAAGAAAATGCCAGGGTAAATAAATTAGCACTATCTCCCCCTCAACCAAAAAATCACAGAATATATATTCTTTCTAAAGGGATTGAGAGTCAAGAGGCTTTAATTCCCCATGAGGCACCATTCTTTCCTTAGTTTTAACAATAATAATATCACATGTTTCTTAGATCTTTACAAGTTATAAGTTATTTTCAAATTTAGTATCTCCTATAATCAACACAACATCTCACATAATGACTTAGAGAGCAAGGTAGCACCTACTCTTCTATCTCTGCCTTTTATGTATATCAAAACTAAGGCCATGAAGTTAGGAAAGAGCAAAATCCAAGTAGTGGGTCTTGAATCCAAGTCCTTAAACTTTAGGTTTGTTGGGGTTTTTTTTAACTACTCAATACTACATATGTAGAAAATAACAGACGTGCATATCCTTTGCTTTAACAACTAAGGATTCTAGAAAATCAAGCTAACTAATTTTTAGTGGATTGGGCAATCTCACCTCAAGTTTTCCAATCTGTTCCTGCTCTTAGCAACTGAAGATGCTCAGGTAAACAGATTGTCTCAAAGACAAATCCACCAGACACTCCCTATGATATCAGTACCACTTTTTCCCAACATTCCCCTTCCCACCTCATCATCTCCTCCCATGGAATTACCACCTGGTTTTTGGTTTTTTTTTAAAGATTATTTATTTATTTATTTATTTATGTAGGGAGAGCAAGAGAGTGAGTGCAGGGAGGAACAGAGGAAGAGGGAAAAGCAGACTCTGTGCCGAGCGCAGAGCCCAATCTCATGACCCTGAGATAACGATATGAGCTGAGATCAAGGAAGAAGCTGGAGCACCTGGGTGGCTCAGTCAGTTAAGCATCTGCCTTCGGCTCAGGTCATGATCTCAGGGTCCTGGGATCGAGTCCTAAATTGGGCTCTCTGCTCTGCGGAGAGCCTGTTTCTCCCTCTCCCCCTGCTCTTCTCTCTCTCTCTCTGTCAAATAAATAAATAAAATCTTTAAAAAAAAAAATCAGAAGTCTAACCACTGAGACACCCAGGTGCCCCAAATTACCACCTTTTCAACAGGTTAATTATACACTTCAGAATACCAACACATTAATAACAACCACTTTAAATTTATGTAGTATTTTTCCTTTTTGGAAACTCAAACTACTTTTGTAATTGCTTAAGGGGGATTGATAGGGAGTTTTTCTAGTGTTTTTGTCTTTCCCTCTATGCTGTTATTTGACTCCATGGTATTTTCCCTTTCTGACTCCCTGCCTCTAGCAAAAAGTAGAAGATGAAATGCAAGAAAAAGAAGGTGGCATATGATCATCACATAATTAAAATCCCCACTGTTTCAATCTATCATACATGGTTTATGAGAGAGGAATGCCTAAAAGGCTGGATATTAATTCAAAAATTGAGTAAAAGCAAAGCACTGGTAAGTTCAGTTCTCTAAGTTCGCCTATGGGGTGGTAACCATCACTTTTCTGTTTGCCACTAACACAATTGTGTAGTATAGAAGAGCTGCAATAGCTAGCGTTTGAATTACACAGTAGTCAAGCCAGATAATTAAATTTCCCTTCCAGAAAGAATATGTCCCTGCTGAGGAAACCTTATTGCATACTGCTGTTCATGGTGACCATTATCAAATTTGTAGGACATGTCTCTGTATTATAATGATTCATTTAAAAGTTATCATTACACAACCCAATATGGATAGAAAAGGGAGCAAAAATTCCAGCATAGTTTGAAGGAGGATCTGAAATGTCCCCAAGATTTATTTAACAAAGTGCATTCTAGCTCTGCATCAACGGCAAAAAGAACAATTGCCCAAAGAGTTCTTGCTCTTCTCTGACGGATGGCAAATAAAAATGTTCTGCTCTAGGAATACTGCATCTGATCCCCTAGAAGCTTCTCTCAACTGTTCTTTTGAGATATTTCAGTGTATTGAGTTGATTTGGCATACATGAAAGGAGTAATGGTAATCTACTAACATGAAAATCAGTTCTGTTTATTTTTAAGGGAATCTAATCCTCCTATCAATTCTGCTTTTGTGAATATATTACTGCGAATGTTTCCTTAACTATTAAGTGGGCATATTGATGTATTTTTTAATGAAATTTAAGAATGCACTGCATAAGACATAAATACAATTTCTCTAGATTAACAGCAATCTCTCTTAAGATTTTTGGCTATTGTGAGTAGCCCTCATATTTTCTTTTTTTAAAAAATATTTTCTTTCTTTCTTTGTCAGAAACAGAGAGAGAGAGAACACAAGCAGGGGGAGTGGGAGAGGGAGAAGCAGGCTCCCCACTGAGCAGGGAGCCCAATGCGGGACTCAATCCCAGGACCCCGGGATTATGACCTGAGCCGAAGGCAAACGCTTAACCCACTGAGCCACTCACGCATCCCAGCCCTCATATTTTCCTTAGAGAGACAGAAAAAGAAACACAGATGTTACTATTATGCTATGTGGACATAAAGTACATTTGTGTCTCTCAGTTCTATTTGGTTTGATTCAGGTATAACACCTATAGAACGAACAGTGGCTATATTATGCCTTTTTCAATCCCCATTGAACCAGAGTTCATGCTCAAAAAATTTGCAAATGAAGAATTTGTCAATCACCACATAATCACTATCTTCTGTGTATCATACATGATTCTTATGCATTACAGAGAATAAAGAAAGTATAAAATAAGAGGCTTGCCTTTAAAAACCCTATAACTTTGTAGGAAAGAACAATATTAACATTTTCAAATGTTCAGGTATTTTAATTGTATCATAAATTTTCATTCTAAATTATGATCATACATATAATATGGGTCTTTAAGGGCCTTTACATCTTCCTTTGAGTTTATCATATCAAACTTTTATTTCTCATTCATCCTTTCTGTATATCTTCATGTCCTTCTGAAAAGCAGATGTTTTTCCATCAGTGAGATTGACTTAAACATGCATGAAATAAAGTGGAATACAGAAGAGGTACTATTTGTTTAATGAATATAGATCTTCAATAAGCTTTGTGTTTCCAAGTATTTTTCCTGTTCTGTATTCAAATATCATTTATTGGTGGAAGAAAGGGTATCATATAGTTAAAATGTTAATATATTTTACTAACAAATTTGGGGATGGGATTGCAGATAGGTATTTTCAATCACTGAGGAAGCCTTAGTTGGCTACTTCAAACAGCTGCTTTCTGGTTTTATCATTACTATTTTTTACTCCAACCAGAAATGCATCGTATCAGTCCCTTCTTAAAAACTTCACCTGGCTCACAGTTACACAGGACAGGATCCAAGCACTCTATCTTGCCAAAATAAGGTCTTTCATAAATGAGCTCTTATCTACCTTTCCAGTCTCATTTTGGGCGGAGGTAGATGGCAATTTTCTAGGTTGACTTTGAGAGAGCTGCCAAAGAGGGTCACTCCTATTTTGGCTGAGAATGGAATCCCAACATTTTAGAAATTTTCATTTAAAAAGGCTTATATCAGTACTTGATTCAAAAGAGAGTATTTTAACAGCACAAAAATAAGCAAGGAAGCTTAGATGTTATCAAAGAACCAAGAGCACAGAATTGAACAAATTCTGCAGTTGATTGCTTTTTATTAGAATACAACATATATTAGAGGAGTAGAAATTCCAGACAGCTCATTATTAAACAGAAAGATGAATAAAAGCAGACGGCATTTTATCTAAATTATCCAGCTGATCAATCAATTCAAATGAGACTTTCTATTACAGGGATATCAGCCAAACTGGCACTCTGATCACTGATTGATAGAGGAGACTAGGATTAATTGTGGGTCATACGAAAAGAATAAAACAACCATTCTTTTTTTTATTTATAAATCTCTTAAAGAGATGATAGATTTTTAGACAGTTAGCTAAATAAGCAAGCATATCTAGGACATTCATTTCAAAAATTCCAGACCATTGTTTATGCTATTCAGGTGGTAACAAGCTATCATATAATCCTCTTTTAATCAACCAAAATAATTTAGACTCCCAAAGACCAAACCCCAATTCCAGGATTTATGATCTATGCTATTAAAAAAAAAAAAAAAAAAAAAAAAACCTTTGAGTATCTCTGAGTCCCTGGTTTACCCATCATACTTGATACTCACAAACCATTTAATGGGCTTTGGACTACCTATGGGTTAGACTAACTTTGTGCTTCCTTATAAGTTCTCTTGCCCCTTTGACTAGCTTGAAGGTCCCAGGGATGTTATGTTGCTCTTAAATGGGCAGTCTGAAATATGCTGCAAGTGACAGATTATGGTCAGGAGCCAGCTGTTCACATATTTGATCAGCCAGCGGGAAATCTTTCAGCAGCTCCTAAATAAAAAATACAGGATGGTGTCAGTGTTTGGTGACACTGTTTTTAATCTTCACATTTCTCACTGACAGGAGGTAATGGTTATCCATGGGAGACCTGTCACATGACAACAGCTTCTTTACCACCAGGAGAGTCACAATATGGCCTCCCTTAACAGTCATAGCATCTTGGGTTTCTCTTTCTTTTTTTAAATTTTTTTTTTTTTAAGATTTTATTCATTTATTCATGAGAGACAGAGAGAGAGAGAGAGGCAGAGGGAGAAGCAGGCTCCCAAGGAGCAGGGAGCCCGATGTGGGACTCGATCCCAGGACCCTGGGATCATGACCTGAGCCGAAGGCAGATGCTTAACCATCTGAGCCACCCAGGCGCCCGGGTTTCTCTTTCTGAAAATGCTATCTCATGCCTGGGAGGTAAAAAGAAAACTTTTATTAGTTCTAGAATTCTTTTTGATTTCTAAATAATTATAAAATGTCTTAACTAATCTTAACATTACTATAATCCCATAAATTAAAATAGAACGTAAGGTTCCATTTCTGTTCCAGTGTTCCTAAAATTAGACCATAAAGTGAACTAATTTATTAATAGGTCAAACTGATCAAATAATTGGTAGTAAAGACTGACATCTACCATTCCAGTCACCACTCATGGGAAGTAAAACTTTACTTCCACTGCTCAACATGGAAGAGTGGGTTTCATTAGAAGGTCCAGGGAATGTTTTATTTCAAATTCTGGAACTGTTGCAGAAATACCTATCACCAATTTATAGAAGGTCCAGAGTATTCATTGTATTCTATAGTCGTTCAATAAAAATCAACATTTATAGTATTAACACAAAGTATTCAGGCACAATGAAAATATAAAGCCAAGACTTGATCAATAATTTTTTAAAAGAAAACTTCAAAGCAAAGTGAAATATTTATTTACTTCAAACAAGATCATAAGGAAAGAAGTCCCATTCTTTGTTCCCACAAGCTTAAGTTGGGCTTTGCTGGTTTCTTTTCTAGTGATGATGAGGGACTATAAGATATATGACATTATTTGTGAAGGTTATTGTACACTGATACATAACTGTAGGAGAGCTTATTTCTGGTGTGTACACATGTACATATGGTCAGGTGCTCTACTTTGTAACTTGAACATAAAATATATTCCTGTAAACATATAAATCACAATTGGCTTCAAGCTTACCCTTGCCCATATAGGAGTCCCCTCAGAATATCTAAAATTCAGGGCTTCTAAACCTCAACACTATTGACATTTTGGGCCAGATAATCCTTTGTTGTGAAGGATAGCCCTGTGCACTATAGGATGTTTAACAACATCTTTAGCCTCTACCCACTAGATCCCAATAGCCCTCCTCCCCCCACCCCAAGTTAGGACAACCAAAAATGTCTCAAATCATTGCCAAATGTCCCCTAGGTGGCAAAATTACTCCCAGTCAAGAAGAATCACTGGTCTAAATTACTAAAAAGTGGTTCCTTCTTTTTTTTTTTTTTTTTTTACTGGGTATGGGTCAAGCTTTTTCTTTAACTCTCCACAGAATGAAACTAAAATATAATTTTAAAAGAAACATCACTGAAAGTTTGAAGTTTTTTAAAAAATGTGGGTCAAGAATAATTTGGGACTATTATATATAGCAGTTCTTAGTCTTCTCATTCTCTTACTGGGAGTCATCCTGCCAAACTCCTATGTATTTTACATGTAGAAACCACCTAATCTCTCACCACTCATACATTTACCCTCAGAAACCAGTATTTCAAAATGCTTGATGACAGGAAGAATTTTTCTTTTTTGTTTTATGATGTAAGCATATGTTTATTCTCACATGCTGATACCCACAGTTTTCCAAACACATCTTTTTTTAAGTTTTTATTTAAATTCCAGTTAGTTAACATACAGTGTAATATTAGTTTCAGGTGTACAATTTAGTGATTCAACACTTACATACAATATTCTGTACTCATCACAAGTGCACTCCTTATTCCCCATCATCTATTTAATCCATGTCCCCACCCACTTCCCTTCTTATAACCATCAGTTTGTTCTCTATAGTTGAGAGTCTGTTTCTTGGTTTGCTTCTCTTTTTTCCCCTATGATCATTTGTTTTGTTTCTTAAATTCCACATATGAGTGAAACCATATGGTATTGTCTTTCTTTGACTGACTTATTTCACTTAGCAGTATGCTCTCTAGCTCCATCCACGTTGTGGCAAATGGCAAGATTTCATTTTCTTTTATGGCCAAGTAATATTCCATTGTGTATATATACACACACACACACACACACACACACCACATCCTCTTTATTCATTCATCAGTTGATGGACATTTGGGTTCTTTCCATAATTTGGCTTTTGTTGATAATGCTGCTATAAACATTGGGGTATGTGTATCCCTTCAAATTAGTATTTTTGTATTCTTTGGGTAAATACCTAGTAGTGCAATTGCTGGATCATAGGGTAGTTCTATTTTTTAACTTTTTGAGGAACCACAATACTATTTTCCAGAGTGGCTGCCCCAGTTTGCAATCCCACCAACTTTGTAAGAGGGTTCCCCTTTCTCCATATCCTCACCAACACCTGTTGTTTCTTTTGTTATTAATTTTAGCCATTCTGATGAGTATGAAGTGATATCTCATTGTAGTTTTGATTTGTATTCGTCTGATGATGAGTGATGTTGAGCATTTTTTCATGTGTCTATTAGCCATTTGTATGTCTTCTTTGGAGAAATGTCTGCTCGTGTCTTCTGCCCATTTTTTAACTGGATTATTTTGGTTTTTTGGGTGTTGAGTTTGGTAAGTTCTTTATAGATTTTGGATACTAACCCTTTATCAGATATGTCATTTGCAAATATCTTCTCCCAACCTGTAGGTTGCCTTTTATACTTGTTGATTGCTTCCTTTGCTGTGCAGAAGCTTTTTATCTTAACAAAATCCCAATAGTTCATTTTTGCTTTTGTTTCCCTTCCCTCAGAAGACCCATCTAGTAAGAACTTGCTACAGCCAATGTCAAAGAGGTTACTGCCTGTGTTCTCCTCTAGGATTTTAATAGTTTCCTTGTCTCACATTTAGGTTTTTAATCCATTTTGAATTTATATTTGTGTATGGTGTAAGAAAGTTGTCCAGTTTCATTCTTCTGCATGTTGCTGTCCAGTTTTCCCAACACCATTTGTTAAGGAGCCTTTTTTCCATTGGATATTCTTTCCTGCTTTGTCAAAGATTAACTGACAGCAATTGGACAACAAAAAGAAATAAAAGGCATCCAAATTGGGGCGCCTGGGTGGCTCAGTTGGTTAAGCGACTGCCTTCGGCTCAGGTCATGATCCTGGAGTCCCGGGATTGAGTCCCGCATCAGGCTCCCTGCTTGGCAGGGAGTCTGCTTCTCCCTCTGACCCTCCTCCCTCTCATGCTCTCTGTCTCTCATTCTCTCTGTCTCAAATAAATAAATAAAATCTTTAAAAAAAAAAAAAAAGGCATCCAAATTGGAAGGAAGAAGTCAAACTTTCACTATTTCCAGATGACATGATACTCTATATAGAAAATCTGAAGGACTCCACCAAAAAAATGCTAGAACTGATAAATGAAATCAGTAAAGTCACAGGATACAAAATCAACATAGAGAAATCTATTGCATTTCTATACACCAATAGTTAAGCAGAGAAAGAGAAAGTAAGAAAACAATCCCACTTAAAATTGCACTAAAAACCATAAGATACCTAGGAATAAACCTAACCAAAGAGCTAAAAGACCTGTAGCCTGAAAACTATAACACCCTGATGAAAGAAATTGAAGATGACACAAAGAAATGGGAAAACATTCCATGCTCATGGATTGGAAGAACAAATATCGTTAAAATGTCTATATTACCCAAAGCAATCTACACATTTAATGCAATCCTTATGAAAACAATACCAGCATTTTTCACAGGACTAGAACAAACAATTCTAAAATTTTTGTGGAACCACAAGAGACCCCAAATAGCCAAAACAACCTTGAAAAAGGAAAGCAAATCTGGAGGCATCACAATTTCAGACTTCAAGTTATATTACAAAGCTGGAGTGATCAATATAGTATGGTACCAGCACAAAAATAGACACATAGATCAATGGAACAGAATAGAAAACCAAGAAATGAACCCACAACTACATGATCAATTAATCTTTGACAGGAAGAATTTCTTACCCACCATTTGACTCCCACATCATTCAGAACTGCCTTTTCTCTTCAACTGCTATCAGTGAGCACCAGGAATCTGGTGATCCTAAAGACAGGAATCCTGGTTGGTGATCCCCAAACTTTTTTGTTAGCTGTGAATTGAGTCACAAATTTGGAGAGTAAGGATGTGAGTTGCCCGACATCTTGTAAGTACATGATTAAAGAAAAATATACTATATCTTCTACCTTCTACTCACCCACTTAGTTATGGCCTAAGTCTAGACAATAATATCCACACCAATAGTCCATGATCACTTTTTTCTGGGTTATCCATTCTTTATTAATACAGTGTGTAAGATGTTACTATCCCAGTTCCTTTTTTATAATTTTAAATCCAGCATGAGTGAATTAAGCCTATGGTTCTCTCCACATGTATTTTTCATTGTACCCTAAATTGGGACAAATGAAAAACATTCAAAATTCTGCTTGGACATGTCATGATTTGTATATGGCAGACTGCATCCTAAATACACAGACAGCCAACAAATATTTTTTTTTTCTTTCTCTACAAAAAAAGAAAAAATCCTGAGAGAACAGACTCAGGAATAGCACACTAGAACTCTTAGTCTGAAATGGAGGTATTAGCGGTGGTATTCCACTCAGGATGAATTGAAGGCTTCCATTGTGAAGAATCAAAACTGCTTGCAGTTTTGAAAAAGTGGCCTTTAGAGCCCTAACTTCTTAAGATTTTAAAAAACCATAGAGGCCCATCTCAGCCAAGGTGCCCCATTCCACGTGTGTTTCCGTAGGACATTGTTAAGCTTCACTCAAAGTATTTATTGACTATTTAGGCATACTGTGCAGGCAGCAAACAAAAATTTTAGGGCTTCAACAGCTGTATAAATACCTTTGTTTCTGAGCAATAGGAAACATGAAAAATAAATGCAATGAAGAAAAGAAAGACACTGAATTTTTTAGAATGTTATAGAGGATTGGCTTATATGTTTTTTAAAACATAAAATGTGACTGTTTACCCTTATAACTGGTTGATCTACAATTCTATGTGGAATTCTATTTTGGTTTTTTCCCCATAAATTTCTAAGTATTTATGTCTACAAGGGCTTTGAATTCTATGCTTTTAATATATTTACAGTGCTTAGAAAGAGAATAATACATGTGAAGCTGAAGTTACTGGGAAAGTAGAACACTTAATCATATTGGATAAATATACAAGTCTTATTGTTATATCTTTTAAGCTGTATTATTTTGTTCATGGCCCAACTTTTTCATTTATACTGGTCTAAAACTCTTGTTTAAAATGAGATAGGTAGATAGGTAGGTAGATAGATAGACAGATAGATAGATTTGAAAGCTTAGAATTTCCAGGACACATGTTTTCTGCCATGCTACTTGCCCTAATGAAAGGACATTGAAATCAAGGAAATTGTTTTGACCCATAGCCGCCCCCCCAAAAAAAATCATGAACAGTTATTTCAACAGATGATTTTTTAGAAAGATGATCCACTTCCAGTTTTCAGCTCCAACACGTACAGAGTGTAAAAGCTGTGACTTTCATCTTTATAATAAGTAAGAGTTGAACTCTTAATGAAACTGAAAATAAATGAATGATATGTAAGAGATGAGATAAAATTGGGAATACTCTTCTCTAAGTTACTGGCATCACCCATGAAGTGATTTAGTCTTATTTGAAGATGGACTTAGATTGGTTAAAAATGTATGTTTAGGGACGCCTGGGTGGCACAGTCAGTTAAGTGTCTGCCTTCAGCTCAGGTCACGATCCCAGAGTCCTGGAATCAAGTCCTGTATTGGGTTCCTTGCTCAGCAGGGAGCCTGCTTCTACCTCTGCCTGCCTCTCTCTCTCTCTCTCTGACAAATAAATAAATAAAATCTTGTACTTTTAGAGTCATCACTAAAAATTTCTTAAAAAGGAAGTATAAGTGATATGCAAAGACAGGAGATAAAATGGAATAACATAAAATAAAATGAGAGAAGGCATAAAAGAGGGGGAAAATAAAAGAAACAAAAAACAAATGCAATAAATAGAAAATAGTTTCAAATATAAGGTATATTACCTCACTATGTCAATAATCACTTTAAATGTGAATGATTTAAATATACCAATTAAATGACAGAGATTGTCAGAGTATTTAGAAATAAAAAACAAGATTCCGTATGTTGTGTACAAGAAACCCACTTTAAATATAGACTTAGAAGAGTTAAAAGTAATGGGATAGAGGAAGGTATAGCATGCTAGCATGCAACAAAAGAAAGCTATTCCTATAATAATAGACAAAGCACACTTTAAAACAAGAAAAATTATCAGGGGTCTTTTAAAGAGCGGCATTGTGTATGATAAAGGGGTCAATTATCTAGAAAACATAGCAATCCTTAATGTGTATGCATCTAGTGGTACAGCATTAAAGTATGGGAGGCAAAAACTGATAGAACTGCAATGAGGAATAGACAATTCCACTATTACTATTCGTAACTTCAACACCTCTCTTTCAAACATTGATAGATCGAGCACGCAGAAAATCAGTAAGAACACAATTGACCTGAACAGCACTACCTGTCAATTTGATCTAATTGACATTTATAAAATAGCCCACCAACAACAGCAGGATACACATTCTTTTCACACTGAGCATTCACCAATATAGACCACATTCTGGGCCATAAAACACACCTTAACAAATTTAAAAGAATAGAATTTATACAAAGCATGTTCACAGACCACCATGGCATTTAACTATAAATCAGAAAGACGGGCAGAAAATCCAAAATGTTTGGGGAGTAAATAGCATATTTATAAAACAGATGGTCAAAGAAGAAATCTCAGGAGAATTTTTTTTAATTGAACTAAGAGAAAATAAAAATACAACTTATCAATGGGCCCCGGGTGGCTCAGTAAGTTAAGTGTCCAACTCTTGATCTCAGCTCAGGTCTTGAGCTCAGGGTCATGAGTTCAAGCCCCACATTAGGCTCCATACTGAGCATGGAGCCCACTTAAAAAGATTACAGATTATCAAATTTTGTGGAATAAAATTAAAGTAGTGCTTAGAGGAAAATTTATAGCATTAAATGCACATATTAGAAAAGAAGGATGACCTAAAATCAGTAATCTAAATTTCTATCTTAGGAAACTAGAGAAAGAAGAGTGATTTAAGCCTTAAGGTAGTAGGAGGAATAATTAAAAAAAAAAAAAAGAGCATAAATCAATGAAAACAGAAAAACAATTTTAAAAAAATCAATAAAACCAAAAGCCTGCTATTTGAAAATATCAATAAAATTGATAAACCTCTATCCAGGATAACCAAGCTAAAAAGGAAAGAAGACATGAATTATCAATATCAGAAATGAAAGAGAAGTCATCAGTACTGATCACTTAGACACTAAAAAGATAATAAAGAAGCCCTTTAAACACTATAGCCACAAACTTGAAATGAACCAGTTCAAAGACACAATCTACCAAAAGACATGCAAAGATAAATAGATAATCTGCATGAACTTCAATGAGTGTAAAAAATTGAACCAGTAGTTAACAAAGAAAGGACCTGGCTAGATGATTTCCTTTATGAATTTTATCAAACATTTAAGGAAGAAATTATGCCCATTCTTCACAAACTCTTCCAGAAAATAGAAGCAGAAGGAACACTTCCTAACTCATCCTATGAGTTAATTTACTCTAGCCACATTGGCATCTTTGGTCTTACTTAAATAAACTTGACACACTTCTACTTCAGGGCCTTTACACTTTCTGTCCCTTATACCTGGACATTCTACCTCAAAATGTCCATATGGTCTATTTCTTTATCTCCTTGAAATTTTTATTCTGTGGGATCTGACATATATTTAAAATAGCAACAAACTTGCACCTCAACCATCACTATTTATTCCCTTTCTATGCTTTTTTTTTTTCCTCAGCACTTAGCTCTATCTGGCCCGTTATATTTTTACCAGTAATCAATTTTCTTTTTTTTTTTTTAATGTGACTTTATTTTTATTTATACCAGTCATCAATTTTCTGTCTCCCCTCATGGTACACTCCATAAGGATGTAAGTTCTGGCATATTTTTTTCACTGTTGCATCTTCAATAGAATAGCACATAATCATAATATTTGCTCATTATATAACCATAATTGTTGAGTAAATGAATGAATGAATTGTGCAAAACAACATTAGACTTTTTTCCTAAGCCCGGCTTACATTGTAAAGAGTAACTCAAGAGCTACAGATGACTCTTTTTTCTTTAAAAGAACTCTTTTCCTATAACAAAATTAATTATAAGTTTTCTCCTAAATGAATAAGTGATGTGAATGTTCATGTGTCTTTTGGGGAAAGGAAAGGTGTAGTTCATCATCCTATTAAAATCTTATAACTTTTTTTATTTAAATCATTCATATTCCATTCAATTATATACTTTCTTTATATTTAATATTATTATCTTATGTTGTTATTTAATTTTAAGTATGTTATAATGGGTTAATAAATGTGATGCTATGTGTAAATCTTAGCACATATTCCAGGCACATAATAATTTCTCAGTAAATGTTAGCTATTTTAAGTTTGTCCTCAGGGAACATGTACCTGCTATTTGTGTACACAGTCACCAGATGGCACTCTAGTTCACTTTGGTGAACACAATTCATGTTTTTCTTCTCCTGGGGACTATCCAGAAAATTAAGTCTTAGCCATCATCTTTTACTAGCCAAACTCTTTACTATTAAACACCAAACATTAAAATTGACACAGCTAACCCTTTATATATACTAGAAACATAAATCCATGACCATCATCATCATCTCAAAACGACACATGAAGATCCTACATTGTTGAACCCTCAAATACTATTCAATATTTTAAATATTATTTAAGGTCTCTAATTCAGTGAATTTTTCTCTCTCTCATTCTGCAAACCAAATATCTGGAAATCATACACAACACCTCTATTCCTCTTATCCACCAGTTAGGTTTTATCACCAAATTCATTTGACTTTATTGGCTAAATATTTCTCAAACCCATCCATTTCTTTTCCCTCTCTATCACTCCTACCAGAACAGA
This sequence comes from Leptonychotes weddellii, assembly GCF_054177405.1. Classification (NCBI taxonomy): domain Eukaryota; kingdom Metazoa; phylum Chordata; class Mammalia; order Carnivora; family Phocidae; genus Leptonychotes; species Leptonychotes weddellii. Next base: position 40,170,527 of record NC_138382.1, read on the forward strand.
CTAAAATCAACTTTTCCCTGGACTAAATGTGATCATATTAGATGCCTGCCTTCAGTTGAATACCATTGTTCTTATAATAGAAACAAAAATCTTAATATGCCAGTCAAGACCCTCCACGCTAAACTCCCACTCTTTCTCAGCTCTCATTGTCCAGGTGCACTGGTATACTGTACTATGCTCCCTTCTTTTATCCTAGTGCCTCTGACATGCTTTTCCTCTCCCTTAAATGTCTCACTCTCAACCCCACCCACCGTTTTCATCTACTTAACATTCTTTTTTTATTTTATTTTATTTTTATTTTTTAAAGATTTTATTTATTTTTTTGACAGAGAGAGACACAGTCAGAGAGGGAACACAAGCAGGGGGAGTGGGAGAGGGAGAAGCAGGCTTCCCGCGGAGCAGGGAGTCCGATGTGGGACTCGATCCCGGGATCCCGGGATCATGACCTGAGCCGAAGGCAGACGCTTAACTGACTGAGCCATTCAGGCGCCCCTACTTAACATTCTTTCTAAACATTAAATGGTCAGTTAGAAAAGTAAATCTTACTTCTTTATAGAAGCCTTCCCAATCTTTTGTGCCACTGATTCTACTGTTATTTACTATCATGGGACTATCTTCTATTTTTTTCATTTATATTAGTTTATAATTTTAAATAATTTTGTGAGTGTTTAATTATAGTCTTCCTCTTTCTTAATCATCTATGAGTTCCTTAAAACAGAGATTATGTTTGATTTTGCTGTTATTTAATCCTCAGCCTCTGTTTGGTACCTGAAACTTTGAAGGCATTCAATATATATTTGTTGGGTGAATGAATGAAAAAAACTTCTTCATTGTTTTTTTTTTATTTTAATCCCGGTATAGTTAACATATTAGTTTCAGGCATACAGTATAGTGATTCAACAATTCCATGCAGAAAACTTCCTGTTGACTGCCATTAACATGACTGCACTCCAAAAATTCCTAGTCTCTTTCTGTCCCACATTTCCAGTTCCTGGAAGAGAAAATTTGACTATCCTTGCTTGGATCATATCCAACCCTGGATCAACAAACTATGGCCAAAAGTTTAAAGTTAAGAGTAGAAATGTAATCACTATAGGTTCACATATTTTTCCCAGAAAAGGGGAGATTATTTTGAGCCAGCAGCTCACTGAAGAAGTATCTACTACAAATCCCTACCTCACTAGATAGTTACAGGGAGTAAACTGGATGTCATACTTATAGCATGGTGTTCTGCACAGCGTGGAGTATTTGTTTGACACTTCACAGACTTGCTTTTGTTTTCAGTTATCTTTTCAAGTATTTTATGTGCACACATGAAGATTAGAAGTCTGCCCTCAAATATTTCAACATAGATTTTTTTTCATTGATCTGGGGCTATAAAATCTTCAAACAGGCAAATGACTTACACCATGTATCCATAATACTTAATTATCTGGCATAGATTATAAATTGGTGACCATTTGTTAACAATCATATATTGAAAACCAATTATCCACAAAGCACTGACTTAATAATAAATAGTGGATAAGTAAGCCCCACACCTAAGGAACTCATAACCAGAGAGGTAAAAGATAAGCAATCAGGATGAAATAAAAGGTCTTATGAGAGAGCTGTGCACCAAATACCACAGAGGTACAAAGTGGGAACAACTCAATAAAGTACAGACAAGCAGATTCTTCCAAGGGTATTTAAACGTATACATGAAATATTGTCCTGCATAAATTGCTATTGGGTGTTTTATTTCTTCACAGGATAAATGTAGGGGATGTTCTCCATTTTGTTCAAAAAGCCTCATATATGAATGTATGCCCAGTGTCTTATACTCATAGAAAACCTAGACCCCCATGAACATCTCCCTCTTTCCTATATTCTCCTATGATCTAATGGTGAAAAGGCTTCCCTGCTAGTTTAAATCTTGTAAAAATTAGAAACAGAGGGGCACCTGGGTGGCTCCATCAGTTGAGTATCTGCCTTCGGCTCAGGTCATGATCCCAGGACCCTGGGATCTCCCTCAACTCCATCTCCCTCTCCCCCTGCGTGTGCTCTCTCCTGCTCTCTCTCAAATAAATAAATAAAATATTTTTAAAAATTAGAAATAGAAGGCAGATACTAACAAGTGGGGACCCTACAGTCCGTTTCATGACCTTCAAGAATCCACTCTCTCCCTAAATTCCTTGACTCCTAAGACCCCACAATGATACTGAATTTTTCCTCAAAGTGATCAATATTCTAGTTTTCTCAGTTTAGAAGAATCAAGTTAACAAAGTAGTTCAAATACCAACTTAAAAGCAATGGTGAAATCATGTGGCAGAGGAAGAATGTGAATTTCAGCAAGTCTGGTTCTAAATCAGTTGACTGGACATAAAATATTTTAGGCACTTGAAGGATTTCTATGATTAGGCTTGTTTATATATTCTCTTTTCTTTCACAAATTTTGGGTTAGATCCAAGTCTTAGAAACTCTTTAGCCAATTCCACTGAGTAAGTACCCACAACTCCCGGGCAATGGGTTGTCCTTCTATCTTTCAGTGAGTTCAAATTCCCCCACATATTCTGAGTCATTTTAAATCATTTCAGAATCAGCTGTAAATGTTAGATAGCTACTTCTGAGAAGCTAATACTATTTGTACCCATCCTCAAAACAAATTCTGTTTACTTTTATTATCTGCACTTCTGTATGTTTCTCCTCATCTTATACTTTTTGGTTAAACACTGCTCAGTGAGATTTTCCCACAAGCAATCAACTCATTTTAGAATAAATTTGTTTTCCTTTGCTTTCTTAATCCATCACCCCAAAGTGGGAAAGATACAGTATATCTTTATTTAAAATTTTGTTTACAATAAAAATGTACTAACTTCAAATAGTACAAAAAAGAAAAACTCTCATCTTGTGCAATATGTTATTAATAGAGATACGAAGGGCTTACAGTGAAAGTCAAACCCCAATAAATGAACATGCTATCCTCACATGAACAACTGCACACACTGTAGCTCAACTCTCTGACTGAATGCACACATGCTCAGAGCAAATACTCATAAATTTGCATTCTCACCTGCTGCTCCATTGATCTAGCCTTCTAAATATGCTTGTCTTAAAGACAAAGCAACCCAACAGTATTCAGAATCAGCAAGAAATAAATGAAGCATGGCTATGTACCACTGGGAGAAGAAAAGATCTGATACAATTAAAATAATGAAGTGGACGAATATGGGTACAGAAAAAGACCCAGTATAGCACAGAAGACAAACGCTGACACCAAATGCGCAAGTGCCACCAGTAATGGGAGTAAAGGAGATGTTCTGACAACTACATCTGTTACTAAAATAGATACCATGACAAATAAAAATAGCAAGAACAAGCCCTATAATGGGATTAAAACAGAGCATAGGAAACTAATGACTGAGGATAAAGACAAACGCGGTGACAACGGCAGGTAGTGTGACAAATGAAATGCTTGGATAAGCAAAATTCGGGAAACCAGACAGCTGAGAGACCCAAGACCAAGACTGAGACAAATCTGTCAGCAATACAGATAGCATCACACTGCGCCAGAAGACAGTGCTAAATTATAAATGTTAATGATAGATGGATTCAGCAAAGCCACAAGCAGAACAAAAGAAGCGAAATGGAAAAACACCCTCACTGCAGTGTTTGATATAGGTCTTCACTGAAGGAAGACGTAATAGTCGTGTTGTCTTCTGAAGGGGCCATCTTTGATTGCACATAGAATGGCAGCATGCTATTCTGTGCCACCAGCCATATTCTACCACTGTCCTTTAGTTTTTAGGAAATAGTCACAGAATCTTGAACTCAGCAGTAAAATAGTCCTCACAAATCAAGAGGAGAGAAGGAAGAAATGAGGAATAAAGAAAGAGGACAAAGGGCAAAAGGAGGAAATGAGGCTAAAAAGAGAGAAATCATAGGTAAAAGGAAAGCAAAAGTGGTAGGAGAATTTTAAAAATCAACTATTCAAGTACTTATTGAGCAACTACGTGTGACAGATTCTACACAAGGCATTAGAGAGAATGTGGCGGAAAAAAAGCCATCCTGGTTTCTGGACTCATGGAGCTTACAATTTGGTAGCAGAAAAAGACCTTAATCAAACAGCCACACAAAGAAATGTAAAGTTGAAAGGCTGATAAGTGTCATGGAGGAGTGCATGATATTCTGAGTGCACAGAGCAGAGATTATAGGCAGGCCAGGGACGCCTACTCTAAGGAACTGATCACGAAGCTGAGATGTAAAGGAGCAGAGGTTTCAGAGTGTAGGTGGAGAGTACTCTAGGCAGTGGGATGGCACATACAAAGGCCCTGTGGTTGAGAAGAATAGTGAAAGAGGAGGACCAAAAGAAGGAGGGGGCAGGGCTGAAACACAGAAAACCTGAGGCAGTCTGGCATGCCAAATGAGGCTGGAGCATTCAGCTTTAACTCAGGTTTTTTTATCTTCATTGTAAGAGCAGTAAAAGCCATTGGAAGTTTTAAGCATAAAAGTAGCATGATCTCTGTTTACTGAGTGGCTACCACACCAACCCTCATGGGCTGGCCCACTGTCCACATGCATCTCTTCACTCACATCACTCTTTCCATCTGCCATAGGAGCCTTTCTTTTCATCCAGCATGCCAGACTTCTTTTCAACTCAGGGTTGAAAACTGAAATATTGAATATATATATACATATAATACATACATATAATACATATACATATAAATATATAAAATATTCAAAATTTCATAATATTTCATAATATTCATATATTCTCCCCCTGCCTGGAACTCTTTCTTCCAATGCCCACATGTCCCACCCCACACATCCTCTCAGGTCTCTGCTCAAATGTCCTTTCATACAAACCTTTCCTAAAAATAAACAAACTCAGGGACTACTAACCCCACTCCTCTTTATCCTCTTAACCTGCTTTATCTAGTTTCACTATTGTTATCACTACCAGAAACTACATTTTAAATTTGTCAATTTGTTAAACTGATGAAACGCGCATGTGCATCCATACGTGCACACACACAGAGAAAAACAGAATTTGGATCCAGGAAGACAGGGATGTTACTGCTAACTATGCCAGGTACTTGGTAGTGCTCCGTGAGTATTGAGTGAATGAATAAACGATTCATAAAGAATGAGTGCTTACTGTCACTTACATTACAAGCACTCAAAAGACCTGTATTCTAGCCCTGGCAATTCTATTATCTGCATTCTCTCCACAACTTCATCCAAACAAGAGAGCCTCCAATTTAGAAAGAATTATAAATCTGAATCACCTACTTACCTTTCCTATTTGCCTCAGAACACAACAGTACATGGAGAGAAGCATGTATATAAGATTATTCTACATCAGGCATGCCCAAAAGAGAAGATTTGCAACATCACAGGCAGGACTGGTAAGATTAGATATATTATTTATAAAATATATATATATAATTTATAAAAATCAGGTTGCCATCCTGATTGAAAAATATACAAATACATAAAGAATAGAGAATTATTGTATCATCAGACTCTACAGGGGGGGAAAACAAACACCCACAAGTGTTGTGCTTACATCACTGAAAACCAGCATGGAGATGAGTTACCTCAAAAAACCAGGGTAATTAAATACCATGAACATGTATTAAGTGCATATTCATTCATCGAAACTTCATTGCACATACTAATATATGAAGCCACCATAGTAGGTGTTGGAACAAAACTGGGCCATGTTTCTGGGTACATTCTATAACACTGAGAGAGGAAGACAAATTTTAACTCTGGTTTTGAGGAGGCAATTACAGAGAGGAAGAAAAGAAGTACAAGATAGATGTGAAAGAAATAGATCACCATGGGGGCTGGAGCAAGAAGAAGAAAACTAATCTCCCAAATTAAAATGAGAATCTACTGCTTCATCAACTAAAAAATAAAGAACAGTCAATAAATGTATCTTTTTTTCTTTTAAAGGCAAATAAACAAAACTGGCATCTTGTACATGGGAATTCTTAATGTATTTACGAAAGGGGGGCAGAAATGCACAGGAAGAGGAAATTGTTTGCTCATGGTTGAAATTTGTGATCAGTGAGGGATAACTTGTTTGACCTTCTGGGCTCTCTCTTTCTAAGACCTCAAAGGGTCTTTTTTTTTTTTTCTTTTTCTTTTTTTTTAAGGTTTTGTTTATTTATTTGTCAGAGAGAGAGAGCACAAGCAGGAGGAGTGGCAGGCAGAGGGAGAAGCAGGCTCCCTGCTGAGCAAGGAGCCCGACGCGGGACTCAATCCCAGAACCCTGGGATCATGACCTGAGCCGAAGGCAGCTGCTTAACCAGCTCAGCCACCCAGGCGTCCCAAGACTTCAAAGGGTCTTACCAGAATGGACCTCATGCAGAGGCAATAACCACCTGAGTGTATGTTGTGATACAATGATTGTCAAAAACACCCTTGCCTGAAATTCCTATTTTGAGTCACTTTATAGGCTAAAATATTGATGTCCTCTACTAAAATGCAAATATTTTAAGTATTATAGCAATTGTCTTGTCATTCAGAGTGTGGTCAATGAACCAGCAGCATCACCTGAGACAACTTAGAAATGCAGAATCTCAGGTTTCACCCAGACTTGCTGAATCAGAGTGTGCATTTTAAGGTCTCTGGGTGAACTACATGCACATGAACGTGTAAGACACACTTTCGCACACACACACACATTCCCATGGAAGGTAATTCAGTAAAAGGTTGCTTGTCTTTTATACTTAGAGTTATATTCACACTATCCTAAGAAGAACTCAGAATTCCTGAATAACTTACAAAAAACAACAACAACAATGTAATGTATGGGGATTAACATAACAATAAAAAATTTTAAAAACAACAACAACAAACCAGTATTTGTGAATTAAGAGTAACAGGAAAGTCATGAACCTTGGGACACAGCCAAAATGGCAAGCCCGAGGCTGACAACAGTCAGAATATTTATAGAACCAGGTCTGACAGTGAGCACGAGCTCCTACACACTGAGGTTTGGATTAAACAGGAAAGGAGGGGAGGAGAAGAAATGAAAGGGCATGGGGGAATACTACTTTATGATTTTCTTTATGGGTATCCCTGGGGTTTATGCAATTCACCAACAGATTTGCTTTGAGGTGCCATTTTACAATAAATTAACAATTCCCTAACTTGCCCACACCTTTCAGAGAGAGTAGGCAAGTCATATGTAACCCTGGCTTAGGGGTTCTCTTGCTTCTAGGCCCCTCTGGGCTACTAACTCGCTTCGATGCTCTAAAACAAGGCACTTTGCTTTCTGGGCCTAGTCTCTCACCTGCAGAGAAGACGTTTGCACGGAAGCTCTCTACGATGGTTTCCAGCTAGAGTATGCCATGATTCTAAGTGGCATCTTACCAACATATGCCAAATCATGTTAGAATCACACATTTCTAGACAGACAGTGCATTCAGCTGCCGCTAAGGAAACTGTTCTCTCTCAAAAAGAGACTATGTACCCTAAGGAGATGCTGTTTAGTGGAAGGGCTGCTCTTAAATGGTGTGGCCCTTTTTATTTTGTACCCACCTGCCCCTTCCTCTTCTCCCCTTCAAAGTGCTACACTCATTACTAACAGACATTCCCTCAGAGTCAGTACCTAGGTGAAAGAATGCACATAGGAGCTAGAATTGAAGCAGTGGAGCTATTAAGTGTGTATTATATATTAACACACTCAACATATATTCATGTATGTGCAGATGCGTATTATATATAAGCTGTAAATAATACTTTTCTTGTTACTCCTAACAGTTCACTAACTTTTCACTTAAAGTTAACTTAGTTGCAGTGATCATTGAAATTACTGGAAAGTATCTATGTCTCTACATATGGAAAACATATTAGCCTGAGGGAAATCTCTCACCCGGAAATTACTAAAAGAGATTTGGAGAAGAGACATGGCTACTGGGTGGAGTGGAGTATTATCCCAAGAACAGACTCGTATAATGCATGAGCATCCCCCCGAGAAGTCCCCAAAATCCTGAGAAGGTGATCCAATAAAAAACTGTATCCCGTAACAAGGCATGGTGAAGATCTGGAATTGTTGAATTTATAGGGTTAATTATGGAAAGCTTTGGGGGAAAAAAATGTAGTTGTTTTTTTTTTCAAATGCTCTTATGAAGAACTTTTTTTTATTCACATTTTGATGAGAGTAGGATTAACAGCAGTGTCTAAATGGTTTTCAACACTGATATAATGAGAGAGGATTATTCATGGAAGGATAGTGTCAACATTATACTTGGATTGGTTGAATTGGGACACATTTTTAACTAATGATATCCTTGGTTAGACTTGCAGTGGATAAGAGATTAATCAGACCCAGAAAAAAAAAAAACAAAGCCTCTGCCCTTTTTTGCAAGTACCCATCCATGCTAGAAAGAGTAAATGAAACAAAGGTGTTTCCACAAGGTACCCCACAAGAATTCTCCCTTGAAAAAAGGTCTCAGTTTCTCCAGTTAGTATTCCCACTCCAGGATCTGAAGTTCCCAACTCTGGCTTCTGAAGACTCCCTCTTGTCTTGTCATTTGAAAGTCTAGAGAAAACCTGCTTGACTAAGTATTCCACTATATTCTTTCCACATTTCCATTTTTTCATCAATGTATTTATTAAAATGGCCACTGATGATTTTCTTTTTATTCATTTATCACTGGCAGAAGCATCAAGATCCTGATCCACATATTTGCAGCTGCTGAAAAAACCTTGTTATTTCACAGGCCATGCTTTTTCTTTTTCTTTGCTGCTCAGCTCCATTCTACAAGAGCAAACATCTGAGTAGCAGCAGGACCTGCTGGTCTGAGCACAAGTCTGGGAGTCAGTAACTTTGAGTTCAAATCCCAACTCTGACACATGTTTGTTCTGAAGATGTGAGCTGTCCTATAAAAGCACTCTCCATGGCATTCACACAAGCCTAGAAATTACTGTGCTTGTATGCTACCACAAAGAAATCTTTCTTGCAGCTGGGCTTATGGCATTTTCTTTTTTTTTTTTTTTTAAAGATTTTATTTATTTATTTGACAGAGAGAGAGACAGCGAGAGAGGGAACACAAGCAGGGGGAGTGGGAGAGGGAGAAGCAGGCTCCCCGCAGAGCAGGGAGCCCGATGTGGGAGTCGATCCCAGGACCCTGGGATCATGACCTGAGCCGAAGGCAGTTGCTCAGCCGACTGAGCCACCCAGGCGCCCATGGCATTTTCAATAGTCATCTAATGGAGGTTTGGTCTGCCGCAAAAAGTGTAGCAAAAGGCAGAGAGCAAGTGGCCCAGCTTGCCCTTCAGTGAGAATGACTTTGACTGCTCAGTCCAGTAGGTGGCAAAAGGAAGATTTCAAGGTCAATTTCCTCACTTTTCAAACCTGTGATTTCATATTAGAGGATCAGGCTGTCAGCCTTCCTGTGTCTACAATTCTCTCTGGGAAGGTTAATGTTACTTCTTTTTTTTTTTTTTTTTTTTAGATTTTTATTTATTTATTTGACAGAGAGAGAGACAGCGAGAGAGGGAACACAAGCAGGAGGAGTGGGAGAGGGAGAAGCAGGCTTCCCCGCAGAGCAGGGAGCCCAATGCGGGGCTCGATCCCAGGACCCTGGGATCATGACCTGAGCTGAAGGCAGACGCTTAATGACTGAGCCACCCAGGCGCCCCGGTTAATGTTACTTCTAAGCTTAATAATGACCCCAAAGTTAGAAATGTACTGTAAACATCCTGAATGTGATGAATAAGTCAAAATAAACAAGGATACTAAAAGCAAACTGTGCTTGGAATTATTTACAGCTAATACTGACTGCAAAATAAAAGGAAAACATAAGCTAAGATTGTATCCATCGAGGATCAGATTTGTATATGAAAAGGGAAGCATTTAATCAAATATGCAGATGTACCGTCTTCATGCTATGAAACTGAAAATTTCCAGTCTAGTGTTTAGCAACATATAAGCCAACACAAATCTTCTGAAAATTAAGTTCTTAATGAAATTTTAAAAATATAAAGTCTCAGCATTTTCTTATGTAAAATAAGTATAGCATCATCTCTCTTACTCGTATCACAAGTTCATAATGGGTTTAAATATGACTTTTATGTTAAAGAGCTAAAGTGAATTGCAAATCACTATAGACTCATCAGATTTGGCCCTGGTCTTAAAAACTTGTTAAAAAGTATTTGTCAGGTATTCTAAGCTATCATGATTTTTGCTTTTCTCTAGTACAGTGGTCCTCAACCTGGCTGCACATTGAAATCATCTAGGGAGCTTTTTAAAAATTTCCAATTCCCAACCCCATCCTAGACCAATTAAACTAGGAGATCTAGGGGTGGGACTGAGAAATTACTATCTCAAAGGGTGCTTCTGAAGTGTGGGTAGAGCAGAGAACCACTAATGGAGTGCAAATCTACTTATATAATAATAAACTGGAAAGCCAAGAGCTAACAAATGAAAGCTAGGCATGCTCCAGGATGTGATGCAAACATCTTCCTAACCTTTATATTTCTTATGTGCAGTTTTCCATTAAGCTTCTAATTATTATCTCACCTAATAAAGCTTGGAAGACCAAAGGATTAGTGAGAGAGAAAATCAGGACCCATCCCCACAATTTGGACTAATTAGAAAACTCTATCTAAATTAAGGGAAATTCAACAAGTTAAGATACTTTTAAAAGAAATGTAGTTTTCTGCCTCAAAATGCCATTCTTATTCAAAGAAAGGCTTATAAGTTCAACCAATTTATCTTTCGTCCATTGAGTGAGGCTTGTAGAGGTCCTTCAGGGATTTCCTTCAATGAATAAGTTTTTAAAATTATGTGTCAAATCACTATGTTGTGCATTTGAAACTAGTGTAACATATGTATCAATGATACTTTAATAAAAAATAATTTTAAAAATAAAATAAAATAACATAGGAAAAATTGAAATAAAAAAATAAAATGTGTCATTAGCAAGTAAATTGCATCAGTGTATCTCATCTGTGTAGAAGATGTTAATATATTTGTAATAATGATCAGATGACTGTGACTTTATAATAAGGAACAAATATAATATTTGTAGTAGTCTTTATTTTCTTAATTCTTCCCAACTACAGTTGGGAGATTCTGATACTTTCTTCTACCTGTAGACTCAGTTGCAGACACCCACTCATTTCTCATTCCAGCTTTCTGTCTTTCTATCTCCATCTCTGTCTCTGTCTCTGTCTCTCTCTCTCCCACACACACACACATACACACACTCAATCTTTGAAAATGTAGATGTGTCATCATCTCAGTTCTCTAACTAGCAGAGCCTAGAATTAGTCTTGTTTCCCACAGGCCTGACATCTACGGAGCTGGGGATGAGAACTGGCATCTTAATCATTGCTGAGACTATACTGTCTCATCACCATTTGACTCAGAGCTAGACTGAGGGACTTGCCAGTCAGGAACAATAAAATGTTATAAGAATTAGAGTTATTACTGGACATGTAATGAGAAAACCGATTAATCAGAACTCTTATGAAGAAGAGTACTATATTCCATTGGTAAGAATGAGCCACCTTCTGAGGAAGGAGAAATAAGATCATCAAGGAACTTAACTGCCTGCCAAAGAGTAAGGATCTGGCTAATTGCAGGACTTTTGAGGTGAATAAGTTTGGGACTGTGGTTGACTTGCTCAGACCCATGTTAGGGAGGCTAGGCACTGCCACCATTCGTACTCAGTCTCCACCTTCCTGCCTGCCCCTTGCTTTTCTTTTAAGTCAGTGGTCCTCCAAGTGAAATCTCCAGACCTACAGTGTCTCCTGAAAACCTGTTAGATTCTCAGGCCTTTCCTCAGATCTACTCAATCAAAAATTATAGTGTGGAACCCAGTAATCTGTGTTTTAACAAGGTCTTCAGATCATGCTGATGCATTCTTCAACTTCAGAACCATTGCTCTAAGGGTTGAATAGAAATTAAAGAGTAAGGGGGGGCGGAGCAAGATGGCAGAGGAGTAGGAGACCTGGATTTCGTCTCCTCTCAGGAATTCAGCTGGATAGGGATCAAACCATTCTGTACACCTACAAACTCAACAGGAGATAGAAGAAAAGAATAGCAACAACTCTCTC
>NC_138382.1:40183089-40195592 GCF_054177405.1 Leptonychotes weddellii
TCAAAGAGGTTGCTGCCTGTGTTCTCCTTTAGGATTTTGATGGACTCCTGTCTCACATTGAGGTCTTTCAACCATTTGGAGTCTATTTTTGTGTGTGGTGTAAGAAAATGGTCCAGTTTCATTCTTCTGCATGTGGCTATCCAATTTGAGGGAATGCCATTTCTATGAAAATTTAAAAATATCCCTATGCTTCAATTACTATTAATGGGAGTAGAGGAAGGTAGTCTGCAGAAGAACAAATTCTCTAGTTTAATAGATGCTTCCTTAAAAACTCTTAGTAATATCCACAGTACTGTAAGGCCTTGTACATACTAGGTTGTCAATAAATATCTGTTTAATAAATTAAAGAATTAAATAAAAGAGAATTTCATAATTTTCTTTTTTTTTTTTTTAAAGATTTTATTTATTCATTTGAGAGAGAATGAGACAGAGCACAAGCAGGGGGAGAGGTAGAGGGAGAGGGAGAAGCAGACCTCCCACTGTGCCAGGAGCCTGACGCCGGACTCTATCCCAGGACCTGGAGATCATGACCCGAGCCAAAGGCAAATGTTCAACCATCTGAGCCACCCAGGTGCCCTGAGAATTTCATAATTTTCATTAGTGTTTTCCCTTATAGTATAAAGGGGAAATAGTGTTTCACTGAATAAGCCAGGGCTTTGTAACAAAGATTTTCTTCAGAGGACAAGAAAATTTTCATTTGCTTTGCCAGATCTCTTCAGTGTTTTTGCTATTATTGGTTGCCAAACTGACATCTTGAATATTAAACCATTTAGTCACTAACTCCCACTTTAAACCCATATCATTAATGCCTGAAGCAGCTGCATTATTGAATGGACTTCACTCAAAGCTGACTTGAAGCTAGTATATATATTACTCATATCAGTGCAGTCTTAAATTTCCCAAATATTTTCTTTCATGGACTTTGACTATTTTAACCTAGCTCACTTCTATAGAAAACTGGGAATATGTAAAAATAAATTTTGAGCAACTAAGCCAGATAACTATGATTATAAACTTATTAATAATTAAAAATGGCATATGGCAAACATGAAATAAATCTTTTCATATGAAGTCCAAATTCTCTATGCTTCCAAAATTCCAATCTGTTGATGCTCTTCAACTCGACCATGTATTTGAAAGGGCAGGACTATTTCATGGGTCAGCTTGAATCTCAGCTGGTATGATTATCTATCTTTCAGGAACTTCTATCTCATGTATTCTATAATAGAGGTTCCAAAACCAAAATGATAGCCCAAAGATGAGAGTCTGACAAACTGCTCTGGTTGGTCAAGAAATTAGAAAAAACAAAACAGAAACAATATAATGTGGTCTTCATAAAGTGAAATTTAGTCCATTTTTATAAAAAAATTGAGTTGTCATCTCATTTTTGATGTTTAAATATCCATTATAAAAGGGAATAATGATCATAATACATAATAGTAATCATTGTATATCAGCCAAAAAAAAAATAGTTTATTACTTGACATGTGTCCCCTAACATTTTTTTCCTTAGCTAGTTAGAGAGTAAATTCTAATCTCTTTAAAGATTTTTTTAAAAAGATTTTATTTATTCACTTGACTGACAGCACAAGCAGGGGGAGTGGCAGGCAGAGGGAGAAAGAGAAGCAGGCTTCCTGCTAAGCAGGGAGCCCGATGTGGGGGCTCCATCCCAGGGCCCTGGGATCATGACATGAGCTGAAGGCAGACGCTTAACAGACTGAGCCACCCAGGCACCCCTCTTTAAAGATTTTTATTTATTTATTTTAAATAATCTCTACACTCAACATGGGGCTCAAACTCACAACCCAGAGATCAAGAGTTGCATGCTCTACCGACTGAGCCAGCCAGGTGTCCCTCTAGTCTCTCTTAGAGTTGTACTTCCCATTTAACTAGCTAATGACCATCCCCCCTTATAATATTCTATTAGAATCATGCTACATTTATATTTCTTTATTACTTGAATTGTATTAAATACATTCCCTTAATGAACATATATTGAGCTCGCTTTCTTTTTATCTCTCTCTCTCTATATATATGTATGTATGTGCATGTATATTATATATGTAATATATACACATATGTGTGCATATACATATATATATACACTCATATATCTACACACACATGCACTAACACACTCTGTATATAAATAGCATTCACTAGTGTAACATGTAATGACTGGGTATTTGATTACTACTGCCTAGCACTGCATCTAATTTGACACATTTTCTTGATTTGAGCTTTCCACTGTCACCTTTTAAATTCTCTTTATTTTCTGCTATCTTGTTCAAATAAAACTGATTGTTTTATAAACATATAGTTGAAGTGTACTTAGAAAGCTAAGAAACAAGTCACCATCAGAATCCCAACAGTTTGTTTTATACTCACTGAGAAATAAAAACAAAAGCCAAAGAATAAAAGGTACCAAAATTAGAAGTATATCTTAACCGAACCCTGCAAAAGTACTATAGAGTTTGAGTTATTTTTCTTAAGAAGAATGAAGCCTACACATCATTGAGCTCCAGATTTGGGGGAGAAGTTCTAGCCCACTGCTTTTCGGCACTTGAATTGGCTTAAAGGGAATTGTCTGTCATGCTTGATGGTTTGGCAGATTCTGGAAGCTGCTGGATGTTCTAGGCTCAATGGAGTAGAACACCATAGGCTAAAACTGATTCATGATCCACTTAGTGGTGAAAGAAAAAGTTTTACCTGGGGGAATTATCTTTTCCTCTAACACTATGTCCTGGGTTGTGGCTCAGAGTAATTTCACAAAACAGTGCAAAGTGGAAACATTTTTCCCACGCTTCCAGTATAGTGGTTGATGCCTTTGGGTGAAAAGTTAGTATGGTAGATAAACTGTTATGTTTTTGGCTTATCTTCACAGCTTATTTCTGTTGTTGTTGTTGTGTAATACTCTTATTTAAAATATTCTGAAACAAGATTGATAAGTCTAGAAAAATCTGTCCCCTTTTCCAAGTCATAAATTAAAAGTGAATTCCAGAAGTTTGTAAAAGTGACTTTGACTTTTGTAGAATAGTTTGCAAAATGCCTTCAGGTACACAATCTTTTTTTTTTTTTTTTAAGATTTTATTTATTTATTTGAGAGAGGGAGACAGTGAGAGAGAGAAAGAGAGAGCATGAGCGCACAAGCAGGGGGCAGGGCCGGAGGGAGAGGGAGAAGCCCACTCCCCGCTGAGGAGGGAGCCAGATGTGGGGCTCCATCCCAGGACCCTGAGATCATTACATGAGCTGAAGGCCGACACTTAACTGATTGAGCCACCCAGGTGCCCCAAGGTACACAGTCTTATTCGATAGACAGGGCTCCCATGAAAGAGACCCAAGAAGTGACTTGTCTACATTGGCTCAGCTCTTAAGTGTTCCAAGATGTGCTCTCTGACTCCAAGTTTTCTGAGGACACACTGTTTCTGATGTTCTATATTATTTCTTTCATCTAAAATATTTTTCTGCCCCTGTATATTTTAACTGCCCATCTTGACTTGATGATCCAGTGGAAAAATTATAAGGAAATCAAACATCCTTAATTATTTGATACACATGTTAGAAACTTTCTCATATATTCATTTCCTTGGATATTCATTATCTTTCACCTTTTTTTTTTTAAAGATTTTATTTATTTATTTGACAGAGAGATACACAGTGAGAGAGGGAACACAAGCAGGGGGAGTGGGAGAGGGAGAAGCAGGCTTCCCGCTGAGCAGGGAGCCCGATGCGGGGCTCGATCCCAGGACCCTGGGATCATGACCTGAGCTGAAGGCAGACGCTTAACCATCTGAGCCACCCAGGTGCCCCTATCTTTCACCTTTTTAATTTCTTTTCTGTGTTTAGAGAAAAATCATGGTTTATGAAAGTCACTGAGAGATAATTATCTGCCTGTAATTGATGGTAACTGCTTGGAATTTTCCAGGGACTATGTGGGTTATGGCTGGTCATCACATTAGAATCCATCTCATGGGGTTCCATCATGCTGTTTGAAAACAGTGTGAGAAATGGTAGGAAACTACTAAGAATTTCATGCTAAAATGACCCAAGTGGCTTACTCTGGATCCTGTCTGATATTTTTCATTTTTAATATGAAGACTGGGATTTGTGATTTAAATTTTATTTGGCAAAAATCTTCCTGCTGAAAACTTGAACTCTATTTTGTCTATTCTTTATTTCTCTGCTTTCTCCCTTTTTATTATTAGAGAATTAGAATAATTATAATGCAAAGAATCACCTCCTCCACAAAGCCTTTTTGATGAGTGCCAACAATTTCCATTCTTCTGTCCTTGTTCACTAGCTTGCATGATCATGAATTATCTTTTGTTTTCTAGTTAACATATTTATACTTTGTGCATCTTCTCCCCTTCCCCACCCTAAGTTCAGCACTCCATCTAGGTATCCTAGATGGCCTCTACTTTGTTTCTCTAATAGTTAATGTGACAAAACTTTCTGACTTCTTGGTCTGGTAAGATTCAGAGTGTACAAAATGAGGATTGAAGATAGTAAAATTAAAAAATGGATTAGATGTACCGCAGTGCAGTGCCATATAAGAGACCACAATATGAGAGAGGTAAATGCAATTCTCGATGCTCCTCAAATTTCTTTAGCTTAGAGATGCCATTTCTGTCCAGGCAGAATTTTTTTAAATTCTATTTTATTGTGAATATAATGGATTAATGGAGAAGTACATAAAATAAAAAATATTGGTGCAAAAACTACATCTGTGTCACACCACCTAGGTTAAGAAATAGAGCATTGCTAGAATTCCAGAAAATCTCAGTATTACCCATCTCAGTGCTGCTGATTTTTATGCTATCCACTTCCTAGCTAACTAGCACTGTGGCACAAAATGCCATTCTGGGACTCAAGGTGCAACTAACCAATGCTCGCATGCTTCACCTTGAGATCAGACAGAAGCTAGTCTTTAGCTAAGACCTTATTCTTGTTGTAGTCTTTCCCCTGCCTTATCTTGCTTCCTTTACTCCCTTCTGACAGCATAGCTCCAGTGAATGAATCCCTTGAACAAGAATCTCTGTCTCAGGCTCTGATTCTAGGGAGTTGGAGCTAAGACACATTCTGTATTAGTTTTCTACTATCGTTTAACAAATTACAACAGACTTTGTGACTTAAAACAATGCTTATTTATGATCTTACAGTTTCTATGGGTCAAGATAGTCCAGGCATGGCTTAGCTAGGTCTTCTGCAAGGCTGCAATCAAGATGTTGGCTGGGGTGTGAGGGCGGTCTCATCTGAATATTTGACTCTGGAAAGATCCACTTCCAAGCTAACTCAGTTTGTGGGCAGAATTCACTTCTTTTCAGTAGGAATGAGGGTTTCATTTTCTTGCTGGTTGTCAGTCAGCTAGAAACCCTTGCAGGAACTCAACTGGAAATCCTTGCCACATGGGTCCCCCAACATGGTCACCTGCTTAATCAAAACTAGCAGGGAAAAAAGAGACTCTGGCAGGACAGGTAATACATTATTATGCAACATGATCATGTGTATCCCATCACTTTTGCTGTATCCTGTTGGTTAAAAGACAGTCACAAGTCCTACCCACGTTCAGAAAGAAGGGGTCAGACAAGAGCATGAACACCAGGAGGTAGGGATTATGGGAGCTATTTTAAGAGTATGCCAGCCACACATCTTAAGCCAATTTAGACTAGTTTTGGCTGTTTTCGAATTTTATGTACTTGGGATCACACATTATGTGTTTGCTGTCTCTCTTATTTTTTCCCCTCTCATTTTTGTTCATATCCATACCCAGTTTTCTCAGATCATTTATTATGTTTTTAAGATCCATCTATGTTTTGCATGTGGTTATATTCATTTTTATTCCTGTTCATTATTCATTATATTCATTTTATTGAATGAAGACTATTAAATTATTTTTTCATTCTAATATTTAGTTGGAATATTACTGGCTTTGATTGTTTCCACTTTTTTTGCTATTGCAAACTATGCAGTTATGAAAATAATTTTGCATATGTCCTGATGCACATAGTCTCCCTATTTTGTGGAACTGTGCTTCTCAAGCTTAGCGCACTTAAGAATCATTTGATAGACCTGTTGAAAACCAAAATCTGGGACCCAACCCTAGAGTTTCTGTTTCAGAAGGTCGTGATGGAGATTTGTATCCTAAGGTCTTCTCAGGTGATGCTAGAGCTGCTTGTTGGGGTCCACACTTGAGGAACCACTGCTGTAGGATGCATTCTTAGGTGGATCAAGAGTATGGGTATTTGTTAATACACATTTCTGGTGAATTTAACATTTTTTCCTCATGTAGACCATTTCTCTAATAGTTCTCATTGCCTTAAAATTTTCTTTGTTTGATATTACCATAATCACGTTAACTTTTTGGGGGTGTTTGATTTATCTTTTTTAAAAAATCATTTTACTTTCAAGCTTTTTATAAACTCCAGTTTCAAATGTGTATCTTATAAAGCGCTTATAGCTAATTATTATTTTAAAAAATCAGTATAACAATCTGTTTTTAGCTTGACCATGTCGCTGATTTACATTTAATACAATTACTAAAATATTTCTTTGAGTTGATTATATTCTTATGTCGTTAATATTCGTTTTCTTATTTTATATTCCTTTTCTTATTTTTTCTATATATACACACATATACATACACATACACATAAATACATATATATTCACAATATATAAATAACACATATTTATTTAAGAGTTTGGAAATTATAAATTTTTCCCTTCCAAATGTTTTAACATATGTATTCATGGCTGTACCCTAGAGATTTTACTATGCACCTATGATTTATCAAAGATTAATAATTATCTTTACCTGAATTGTCCTTTCAGAAAATGTAAGGATCTTAGATTACTTTTTACTTAATTACCTGGTTCCAATTTATGTGTTCTTATGTGTTTTAATTCTCTTCCTGTATATTAAACCCCGTAAGACACTTTTAATTTTATTTTCTATAATCAATGTTTATTTAAATTTATGACATATGTACTGTTTTCTTTGCTTATCATGTCTTTCTGAATTTCTGACCTTAAAATCTCCATGAATGTGGTCAGACTGGGTGTCTTATGGTCCATACCTAATAATACCAGTGTCTGGATTCCCAATGGGCCTCTTTCTGTTTTCTCTTGTTCCTTTTGGTTTGGCACATTTTGTCTTATGAGTCTTATTATCTTTTTGTGTTGGACATTTTATTCAAAAATTGCTTTTAGAAATAACTTGAGGCTGAGAATGGCGTTTGTTTGTTTGTTTATTTTGTTTTTCCCAGAGAGGATCGAATAGTCAAAACCATGGCAGCAAAGGAATCCAGTTGAAAGGAGTAAGAGAATATTTACAGAGTGTTGTGGGGTAAGAAACCAACAAGGGCTGTGGAGTTACTTAGTCTAGTTTAAGAGGACAGGGGGAGGTAGCAGTGGAGGGCCACCTGTGAAGCTTTATTTGGACATGGGTGCAAACCCTGCTTGAACTGCAGAAGTGGAGGATGCAATGCCCTGATTTCTCTGTCTTCCCATCCTCTGAGGTCCTGACCATGCTTCCCCTTGTCCAAAACCAATTAGAAGCCAGAGGACATGGGAGCCTGAATGATGTCGTCAATTAGGGGTCCGTGACACTGACACAAAGAGCAGGGAAGGGTAGGGCAGAAAGTAAATCTGGAGAGCAAATGTGGAATAACAAGTATAGTGGATGTAGTTTGCTTCTTCTGCTCCTTGCTAGGGCCAACGCTCCAGTTTTTCTGGGACATCTAAGTAACCTATTGGAATAAAGCCCAACCTCTCACTGTCAGGGTGGAGATGCTCCATGCCTGAACTCAGAGGGGTGGTGACTCACTCGAGACTCCTATCTTGGTGGGCACTGTATGCCATCCTCTGCTCACTGAGTCCACTAAAAATAAAGCTTCAGCTTTGGCTGCCTTCAGGCAATCTGTAAAGTATCCAGGGCAGAAACAGGAGTTAGCTATAATGTTCTTTGATCTCTTCCTGATTGCCCACTTCCTATAACATTCGTACTAGAAATTTTGGGGGGAGATGGGGAGGACCTTACTATTTTGTTGGTTTCCCGTAGAAAGGTTGGGCAGGGCCTGGCAAGCCATGGCCCATGGGACAAATCCAGCCCAATACTTGTTTTTGTAAATAAAGTTTGATTGGTAAAAACCCCATACCTATTTATTAATATATTGTCTATGACTGTATTCGTGATGCAATGACAGAGTTGGATAGTTGAGCTAGAGACAGTAGGACCCACAAAACCTTAATACTTACAATTTAGCCCTTTACAGAAAAAGTTTATTAAATTCTGCTAAACATGCCCATCATTGTCAGAAACCACCCATCCTTCCCACAAGAAAATTCAAAACATATATAACTCACAGTGTGAAGCATCTTCATGCATACCATGTAATTAAATTTTAGTGGCAAAGTTGATTGAGTTGAGTTTCTTTTCCTTATTATTATAGATCTCTCTAATGATGGTGATATTAATGAGATGTTCAGGGCTCAAATTGAAGTTAATTGGAAGGAAAATAAGTAGAAAGAAGTGTAGATTACTGGAAAAAGCTAATCAAACTGCCATTGATAGAGATAAATGGAAAACTGTAACTTTAAAGTGATTAAAAATATGATTAAGGGATTTAATTAATGTACACACAAGTAAATATTAGACTTATGATCATTTAAATCATGTTTTGATAATATCTAGCACCTACTATGTGGCTGATAATGTGCTAGGATTTTTATGTGCACTATCCCAATCAAGTTCCAATGTCTGTTGAGTTCATTATAATTCTTCTCATTTAACAGATGGGTAGACTGAGTTCCAGAAAGTTTAACCAATTTGATAGTGATCTCAAGCTTGCAGGTATAAGTCTTGGGATTTGCATACTCTTTAGGGTAAAAGCATCAGAAGGACCATCAGGGGCCCTTTGATGTACTTCCTTTAGACAACAGGATTGTGCGGCCCCAACAGGTTTTTTTGTTCATGTTATAAACACAGGGACAATCCCATCTCTGACTTTTTGATTCAGTGGTATACTGGAAAGAAAAATCAAACGGCAGAGGCAGAAATGTTTCCTTCTAAGAGATAGTAGGACAAATCTGATTGATTTGGGCTGAGGCATACTGGCAATTCAACAGTAGCCAGCTGAAATTACCTTTCCAACTGAGCACTGTCGTCAGCCCGGACTGCTGCAGGAATCCTTCATGGTGTTTCAGAAGCAACACGAGTCTTTGAGGTATCCTAGGTCTCTGTTATGTATTTATTATGTTCATGAATATCAAAGAAGTGGAGGACATGTTGGGAAGCTTGAAATAAACTACAGATAGGCTCTGGGAACTTCTAATTGCATTTTTTAAAAGCTGTATTTTATGTGTACTCTTTATAAAACGTTTCTTCCCCATCAATTCCTAAGAGACTCTTCCTTAGCCTGAACTGAACCACTGGGAAGTTTTTTTGTCTCTTAAAATCCAACTGATGTTTAGGTTTCAGTGCCTTTCTAATGTCCTCAATTGCTTTCCAAGCAAGATATTTGTACTTAGGACTTTTGTTTTAACTTTGGCAAAGATTTGCCCCGAGTCTGAGACCAAGAAGGAAATAATTTAGCCCCCGGAAGAATGACTTCATCTTGTCTGGTAAGTCGCAGGAAATGGGTTTGTTCTGGTAGAAAGCTTACAGGCTACACTTCGGCAGGTGTGAGTACTGCAATAGATATAAAATGGTTTTGTTTTAAAAATAATTAACTATAGAAACAAACGCATAATTAACTTCTAAATAGTGTTATACCAGTAGGTGTGTTTAGCTATTGTAATCAGCCTGAGGTTAGAGAAGATCCAGTTAGGTTACTGAACACTAGCATACAGCCAGTGTAAGAATGCTTCATCCTTTCCTTCCTAATTTTCTGCTCCACTGTCCCACTTTTTTACTTCTTAGTCTTGAAGAGAGAGAAATATAGGGGAAGACACTGTAGACAAAGTCAGAGAGGTTGGTACTTTTTAGCAATGGAAACCCAAGTCTTAGGACATCACTGGAGAATCTGTTCACTTGGAGATTCCAATATGGGATCTCCACATAGTGTAACACGAATGATTACTGAATGTTGACCTATGTGTTTTTTAGAATGTGTCTAACAAACATACAGTCAAGTGCATAAAGTCTTGTCTCACACAGCTTGAAAACACTGAAAAATATTTTTGTGAGTTACCTTTACATTTCCTCTCTGGGACAAAGATCAAATAAGGGGATGACCTACAATAATGAAATGGCCTCTTAAAGGTGGAGAAAAGGATTGGAGCAAAAATATATCAGTACATTTAACTTTAAGTTTGCTTGCAATGATTGGTTCCATTTCAGACCCTCTTCTGGTTCATTACTGTTCTGCCACACACACACATCCTTACCCAAAGGTTACTACTATCCCGAAGATTCCACCATCATAGATTAATGTTGCTCACCTTGGAAAATTATACATATGGAGTCACATAGTATATACTCATTTATGTCTTTCTTCTTTCATCCATGAGATTCATCCATGGCATTGCATTCGGTTTTAGTATGTTCATTCTCACTGTGTGACTGTACTACACATTATTTCTTAATTTTACTGTTGAAGGATATTTGGCTTGCAAGTCTTCCTCTAAGGCATGTGAAGTCATGGACAAACTTTTGTTTTTTCTTTTCTTTTTTGTTTTTGCAGGGTCTCTGCCTATATAAATGATTTGAGTAAATATGAATTATAACATTTATGGGCTCATATGAATATACCAATTTATCAATAAACATTTAGATAATAGGGAGAGAAGAGGTACTTACATATTTGTTTATTGTCCAATCAGCAGTCATAAAGCTTCTTTATAATGTCCAGATATCTTCTTGATAAGGTCCAGGAACTCTGTCTTAATGTTCTTTATTGTCACATGTTTTATTCCTGGCTAATGTTTTTGTTCTTAGCACAAGGAAAAGTTAACAACACTGTTACTATCTGCAAGGCCATGGCTCTTCAGAACCTGTTGATATTGAAACACTATAGGTGTTTGCATTTCCCTAATACCTTTTTATTAAATGCTGGTTACCTTACCACCCATGGTCTTGCATCACCCATTGTGTCATCTGTAAACATTAGCTTCCAATGCCTCTCTCAAAGATTGTTGCTTTACTTCATTGATTATGACCACACATGCAAGTCTTATCCATAATATGCAGGAAAGGGTCAACAAGAACTCATTTTCTAGTCATGGTAAATTTACCATTGAGAATTTTATAGGATAAACATAGAACACATCTTGTAATTATGTCTTCTCTTGTAGTCTTTTAACCATAATCACTATAAACCCATCTTTCAGTGTTCATTATAACCCCTGCCTTGTGCATCCACCCACCATCAGGGATGATAGGCTAGGAGCCTATCAACTTGTACAAAAAATGTCGTTCCTGTTCATACAAGGAATGTCCTTACCTTGTTTGGTACAGCTTAAGAACAAACAAGGGAAGCATCAAGAGGACCCACTGGCATTACAGAGCATCGGTCTGGATAGCCCTTGGAGGAGATAGGCATGACCAGCCCTGGAGGACTTGCTGATATGCCATACATGTTCTGTGGAGAGGGTCGATAATTATACTGGGTGTTCATGGTGGGATGTGTGCTGCAGGTGCAATAGACAAGAAGTGGCACTGAGGTAAGAGCTGGGTTTACATAGGTGGTGCAAATGCAGAGGTTGGCAGTGGACTCTTAGTAGCCTAGAGCCTGTGTCTATCATGTGCCACCCAAAATTAGTGTATTAGCATCATTCTGGTGACTCAATCTCTTATGACTCTATAGAAAAAAAAAATGCCAGCCAAGGAGTCTGGGACCTCCTTGGGGCATCTGGTTAACCCCATGAGTGGGGCAGAGTGTTGGAAAGCACCCAGGACAGGGGAAACAGGGAGTAGGACCCACGAGTCCTAGTTTGGGCTTAGACACCCCATGTGGATGGCAATGCCAGCTCCAGCTGATCCTACCCACCAGAAAGAGACAGATAATTTCAAGGAAGTCACTCCAAAGCATGGGGTTCCTTGAGGCATTGCTAGGTACAGCTCTACTTGTCTAAGGACAATATTACTGGGTTGTTGCTGGTTTTAACCATTACAAATAAAGCTGTTAGGAATATTCTTGGTGCACATACGAACTGATTTCTGCTGGCCCTATACCTAGGGTGGAATTGACTATAATTACGTAATTATAACTAAATATAACATGAATGCTCACTTTAATAGATGCTGACAGTTTTCTAGAGGATTTGTATCAAGTCACATTCCCAGAAGTTTGGCAATATCAGATCTCCACATCCTTGTCAACATTTGGTGAGGTCATTGTTATTATTTATTTTAAAGATTTTATTTATTTATTTATTTATTTATTTTATTCTTATGTTAATCCCCATACATTACATCATTAGTTTTAGATGTAGTGTTCCATGATTCATTGTTTGTGCATAACACCCAGTGCTCCATGCAGAATGTGCCCTCCTCAATACCCACC
>NC_138382.1:40195692-40216817 GCF_054177405.1 Leptonychotes weddellii
GAGGGGAAGAATGAAGCAGGGGAAATTGGAGGGGTAGACGAACCATGAGAGACGATGGACTCTGAAAAGATTTTATTTATTTATTTGACAGAGAGAGAGAGAGCACACAAGTAGGGGGGAGCAGCACACACAGAGAGAGGGAGAAGCAGGCTCCCCGCAGAGCAGGGAGCCCGATGTGGGGCTGGATTCCAGGACCCTGGGATCATGACCTGAGCAGAAGGCAGATGCCCAACCAACCGACTGAGCCACCCAGGCACCCCGATTGTTATTATTTAAAACAAAAAAAAATTAGCTATCCTGGTGGATTCAGTGAGACTTCATAATGGTTTTTATTCAGATTTTTCTGATGAATAATGATGTAGAATACCTTTTCATATGCTTATTGGTCATGTTGATATCTTTGTTGATGATTTTTCTTTTTCAACTTTTCAATTTTTCTATTGAGTCTATTCAGTAGAAAAATGTCTTTTTTTTTCTTATTGCTTTGTAGATGTCTTTTTCTTACTGATTTATAGGAGGTCTTGATATATATCCTTAATACTAGTCTTTTATTGGTATTTATATTGCATATATCTTTATCCTATGTAACATTTGCATTTTTATTCTCTTAATGTTGTCTTTGAGTGACAGAACATTTTAGTTTTAATACAATCCAACTTATCAACATTTTCCTTTATTGTTAGTGCATTTTTCTCCTTGAGAAGTCTTTGTTTAACCCAACGGTATAAATATACTCTCTTGTTTTCCTGTAGATGTTTTATTATTTTATTATTCTCACTATTCCAGTTATTCTGGCATCAGTTATTGAAATGAGCATATTCTCTCCCTCCTCTCCCCCAGCATTTCACTGACATATTTGTGGGAGAGCAAGTGAATGTGTGAGTATGGTTCTGGAATCTCTTTTCTGTTACAATAGATCTTTTCCTTTTAACCTTTTGTCAGTACCACAATGTGTCAATTAAGATAGTTACACAAGAAATCTTATTATCTGGGAGTGTATTCTCTCCAAATTTATTCTTTTTCTTAAATATTTCCTCCATTCTCTTGGCCTTTCTGACATCATTCATATCTTTATGTCAGGATTCCATCTAGGATAATTTTTCTTATACTTGAAAACTTCCTTTAGTTTTTTCTTTTTCAGTGTATACATCCTGGCAATAGATAAACTTAGATTTATTTGTCTAAAATGTCTGTATTGTGCCTTCACTTATGAAAGATACATTTGCAGGCGCCTGGGTGGCTCAGATTGTTAAGCGTCTACCTTCGGCTCAGGTCATGATCCCAGGGTCCTGGGATAGAGTCCCACATCAGGCTCCCGGCTCAGCAGGGAGCCTGCTTCTCCCTCTGACCCTCTCCCCTCTCATGCTGTTTCTCTCTCGCTCACTCTCTAAAAAATAAATAAAATCTTTAAAAAAAAAAAAAGATACATTTGCTAGGTGTTGAATCCTAGATTATCAGGGTCTTATTTTTAAATGGTTTCAAATTATTTTCAAGAAATGTTTTTTTGTTTGTTTTTTTTTTTTTTTTGGTCGTTATTTGCTCTCATTATTTCTGATGAAAAGTTAGCTGTGGATCTTATTATTAGTCCTTTTGAAGATAATTTTATTTCCCTCTCTGGCTGCTTTACATTTTTTTTTTTTTAATTTTTAAAACAGCTTTAGATTAACAGAAAAGTTACAAAGTTAATACAGAGAGTTTCCATATTCCCTGTACCCAGTTTCCCCTATTATTAACATCTTACCTATGGAATGTTGGTTACAATTCCTGAGCCAATATTGACACATTATTAACTAGAGTGCATACTTTAGTTAGCTTTTCTTACTAAAACTGTCTATTAAATTCTTACTCTTCAGTTGTGGTTATACTCGCTGGTGAAATCTTCCATTTTACCCCCATTTACTTGACATTTTAACCACAGTTATTTTAAAATCTCTGTCTAATACCTCCAATATCTGTTCTACCAGTGGCTGGTTTATGTTTTTGTTTTTGTTTGTGATCATGTGGTCTTCAATCCTGGTATGTCTTTTGACTGCATGCAGGACATTGTGTACGAGCACTTAGATAATGTTATCTTTCTCCAAAGAGTTTGGTTTTCTTCCCACAGGCAAATAAAAGAAGGACCAGTTATCTTACTAGAGTCAAGGCTTGGGTTCAGGCTTTCCTTGAGCAGTTTGTCCTTTTTTTTTTTTTTAATGGGGGCAACTTTTTAGGGGCAAGTCCTTTCTCATCTGAAATTTTGGATTCTTTACTGGGAGAACCTTCACCTTGACAGGTCCTGAGCCCTAATCTTATCTTTCCAGCAACAAAAAGCATCAGATACTTTTGCTCATCATTTTAGCCTCTTGGCCCCACTTTCCACTTGTCTTCTTGGTGACTTGCATGTACAGCTTAGATGTCAGCTGATATCTCGTGGGGAAATTGCACGTAGAATTTTCTAACTCACTTTTGTGTAGTACCTTCCTCTCTGTGATCTTGGCCCTGCAAATCTGGGCATCTCCAAATTCTCACTTCTCTCTCACCAGCCTGATAAAACGGCCTCCGGCTCCAGATTGCTTTTGGCTTCTCTTTCTTGGGCTACAAAGTGGTAAATGCCTCAGGGAAAAGGCAAAGGCAAAAGTGAGTCTCACCTCAGTGAGCTTACTTTCTGTCTGTGGTATCGATCTTTCAAGTACTGTCTTCTTTGGATGATTTATGATGCCTTCAAATATTCATTCATTCATTCATTTTTGTATTTATTCAAAACAAATCTGCTTTTATTGTTGATCTGAGAGGTAGAGTTAATCTGAAGCATGACACTCCATCATGGCAGAGGTGGAAGGAAGTCATAGTTATTCTTAAAATAATCCTTTGACCATGCCATACCAGGGCGTTTCATTGCTTCCAGTTAGTATCTAGTTCCAACTTTTCTCCATCTTTTTGGCCCCTATATCTGAATCCCTTCTCTCTTTCTTTCCTCTAGCTTTCTTTTTTTCCTCTTTGGCAATAACAAATTCCTCCGCTTATCTTATGCAGAGTACTGCTGCTCTTTTTTGTTTGTTCATCCATTTGTGGTGGTGTTTTTTGAAGCCTTCAACTCTGTTGTCACCTTAACTGGAAGGATCCATTGTCCACCCCAAGCTTTAACTTCCATGTGAGGGCAGTTTCTACTTTAAGAGGAACTCTAATTTTGTTGTTAGAAAATTCTCCCCCTCCCCCTACCAAATTTCTACAAGTGTTTTTCTATATAAATGTTTTTATATAAATCTTGCCTAGTTCCAAAGAGAAATTGAAGGGGCTTGACAGAAGGATGTCAAAGTCCTTAAACCTAAAGTGTATTTTTTGTTATCTTGCTCTCAATTTGAAGAGTATTGTTTCATGTATGTATTCCACTATGTTCTAAAATCTTAGAGAATATTTAAAACTTCAAACCTGACTTGAAGCTTCTTAAAATTAAAGGAGATTTATTTATTTATTATTTACTTACTTTTTTTTAAAATTTACTTCTAACTGAAGCATTGATACTATGAATGTTGCTTTGTTAAGCCTAAGTTCCCTTTCCATTTTATTTTCTTAGGCTAATGTTCTGGATTCACTTAGATAACTTATCATTTGAGCAGACTTTCAATGTGTATATGCTGTTCACTCATTGAACTAATGTTTTTTGAATGCTAACTCAGTGCCATGCTCTGTGCTATGCGTTAGGCATACAATGGTGAGCAAAACACACATGATCTCTGTCCCCATGGAGCCTGCTGTTCTGTGGGGAGGAACAGATACTAATCAAACGACATAAAAATGCAACTACAAACTACAAACTGGAAATTGTTGAAAAGTAAATGTGCAGCCTCTGTGAGAGCAGAGAGGGATTACATCTTGGCTGGGAGTTGCTAAACAAAGCCTCGTTATGTTGAAATTTTACCCAAGGTTACATGTAATTTCTGTCATTACCCTGAATAATCAGCAAGGTGAATGATTTTGTTACAGCTGAAGTCAAAGCTTTTTTTCTGAATGTAGCATAAAATTTCTAATCATCACGAGATAATCACATTAATAAAATTCCAGTGTCTAAGAGGCATCCCACAAGCCTACATATTGTATGGCTAAGATGTCCTTATTTTAAATATCACTCTATTTGATGGGATAGGTGGGTGGTACAGGGATAGAGAAAAAGAGAGTTCTTTTTTGCATAGTACTAAGTAAATTTAGATAGTCAGTGTATTATTTTAAAATTTCATTTATGCTTCTATCTGGTGTTGATAGGTGGGAAGAAGGATGTGCTAATACTTTCCAGAACAAATCATGTTTACTCCTGGTCTTTGAGCATAAACTTCAACATATATGCAAAAATGATGAAAGTAGAATACCTCAGAAGAGAATACCTGCCAAACACTATGTCACTTGAAATGCTACTAATTTTGCCCTTACAGCTTTGCCAAGGGAACACTATGAACAACGGGATGGAGGCATGAATGTGTGTAGTATTCTTGGGGACTGGTGAGCACAGCAGTGAGTAAAGAGGCAGGGAGAAGGGAGTAAAAAAAATAAAGTGTACCCAGATTACAGGTTGAGGGGTGTCTTGCTAAGGATTTGTAGTTATTAGGGGAGCCACTGAAATGAGTGTGTGTGTGGCAGGGAAGATATCTATTATTTGGTAAGATTGCTTTGAGAAACCTGAGAAAGTGGATTGAAAAGAGGAGAGCTGTGGACTGTGCCACGGTGAGCAGGTAATGTCTGGGAAGGGGTGATGCTCAAGAGTCTCAGAAACATCACCTCTGATTAAAGATAATCTTTGTTTTTTGTTGTTGTTTTGTTTGTTTGCTTTTTACTTTTGGAAAAAGCTCAATGACTTTTAATAAATCAGATGGGATTGTGAGATACTAATTAACAAAAATTGATCTGCATTTAATAATTGGGGGTTCCTTAGGTGACTTTCATATTACTTTAAACATTATATATTCTGACTTTTTGCTTTTGACTCCCTCAAACCGTGCTGCCCACAAATGAAGAATACATAATGTAAATATGCAAGAAAATCCTCATCTTTATCATTTGCTCCTGAGCTGTGGACAGTTCTGATGTAAATCATTTTAGAAGCCTCCCTAATTAAAATGGAAACCCATTGTGTCAGTTTGTCCAAAGGAACTAGAGTGATGTACATTTGAATGTTTGTTTGAATATAGCTTTTAGGCTATTGACAGAAATTTGAGAAGGAGGCCAAGTTTAGCAGCATGGGCCCAGAAAAAGACCAAAGCCAGGCATGAATATTTACTGACAGGTGGTTAAGCAAAACAGCCACTCTGCTGTTTGTCTTTTCACTGTCCTGGATATTTGCTTCTTATTAATCTTTTAGGATGTATTCTTCCTTTGCTGAATCCATTATTAAACAGAGAACAGACAATTTGTTAGCATTGTTTGTTCTTGCTCAGGTTGATGGAGAAAAAATATGTTGGAGGTATTTAAAAGAAGTTGCATTACTTTTCTAATTATGTGCATTTACAAACAGAACAAGATTTCTCATAAGACACCCTATATTTTTAGTTGTTTTTATGTGAGAAAACATATCTTAACACTAGATTGTAGAGAATGATATCACAAATTCTTTAAAATCTGCCCCCTGCTCCCTGAGAGTTTTAATAGAATTATAAAAGCTATTATGCTGATGAGTTTTTGTGATAAAAAAAAAAATACACTGGGCTTTGTATTTCATGGGCCAGCTAAGGATTGCTATTCAAGATGATTTTGCCATATTTATCTGCAGTATTATTGTCTTATAATAATGAAAAATTATATTGTTTTTATTAAAATTAGGTATCTGTAATTTTCTCTCTTTTAACAATATTGCAGTTTAGAGATAAAGTAGCTGAGGCCCAGAGAGTTTAAGTAACTTCCCCAATATCAACTAACTATCAATAAAGACATTGATATTCAAATTTAAGTCTGTCTCCAAAGATCCCATTTTTTCTAATACACCCTGCTGCTTTTTCACAGAGATAGATGTCACACCAAATTATTTTCCTTCTACTAAGGGGAGGAGGATGAGGCATGGAGGAGTTGTGTCTTGACAATATGAAGCAATATGACCTCATTGTAATAAAAAATGGCAGCCAGTTTTTCAGTGGCTTGCTTATTAGTGTCTCAAAATAAAGAATTCAGTTTTGATGGCAAATTCTTGGCAACTAACAAAAAGAAACAAAATACAAACATTTCGAAGTAGTCTTCTACTGATACTTCTATCTGAGAGATTTATACTTTTGTCTTTTTGTTTTCCCAAAGTGTCAGTTTCAGGAAAACCAAATCTCCATTTCAGTTTGACCCCAATGGGTTGTGTGAAGCCTTGTCACTTACTGCCTGATGGATGATGTCATGGTGAGTGACATGTACAAGGATGGAGTCAGTGATCTCAAACTTTCCAAAGCTTGATTTGTATTTTAAGAATGTATATGTCTAGTCAAAAGGAAAGATACATTCAGTGGCAAAGAAGCAAATTTTGGCATTTTAAAAAGCCCATATTGTTAAATTGTACAATTGAAACTATATCAGAGATTAACAAACTACAGCAACTCAGACCAAATCGCCATCATCTGAGACCTGTTTTTGCATGGCTCCCTAAGTTAAGAGTGGTTTTTACATTTTTAAAGGGTTGTAAACCAACCAACCAACCAAACAAACAAACGAATGAAGGAACTCGAAAAAGCAAAGTATATGTGAGAGACCTTATGTGTTCCACAAAACCCAAAATATTTATTATCTGTCCATTTGTAGGAAAAGTTTGTCTATCCCTGAACTATACAATGAAAGTTAAGATATCTAAACATATACCAATTCTATTCCATGCATCTAGCCTTAGAGAAACAATAGATTTGTGCTTGAATCCTATTTACTGCTTGTGTGAACTTGGGTAGAATATACAATGTTCTTGAGGCACTCTTACCCATTCTTGAAATAGGTATAATATTATCTGTGTCATAGTGTAGTCAGAAAGATTCTGTATGTGAAGAAAGTTTTAAGTGTCAAAGCAGATTGCAAAGTAGGATATAAGGTATAATCTCATCTTTGTAAAAACATGTTTATTTTTACGATTGTATTCACATTGAAAATGCTGGGAACATAGCCACTGAATTGTTACCAGTGGCAAATGCTAGAGAGTGAGAATAAAATAAAGATGTTTACTCTTTATTTTATATAGTTCTGTATTAAATTTTTAAAAGCACTACTTTGTTAGTTATAGATTAAAATAATTTAAAAGCTTTTGGTGTACAATAGGGATTGGCTAAGTGTTGATCCTTCCTTGTTCCTTAAAGAAGGGTAAAAGATGCTCTTGATGGCTGATTCTAACTTGTGGATTAGAACAGCATTAAGGAAAAGTCTTAAGTTTAATACTAGGATAGCAAAGCTCAGATTTTTTAGGAGAATAAACATATAAGTGTTTTTAAAAGATACTTTACCATTTAACAGTTTGTAATGTCTTGGCTTCTGAAAGAAAATCAGATTGAATACTTCACTTCAAATTTTAGCCTCTATATTGCTGGATGGGGCATCCTCAAATAGGATGCCTTCCTCTCTGCATCTCAGTTGGGGGCAAATTCCACCACTGATGTGTCCTTCTGGACTTTCTTTTATCTCTTAAGTCAAATTCATGGAAAGCTCAGTCTAACCTCAGTGGACCCAACACTTCTGTTATTATAGACTGTTACTATGACTGAAATTATTTCTGTAATTAATAAGAAATAAAATGCATAATTAGCCACCTTCTCCTTCCATTATAGCCCGATTGGGCTCCCTCAGGTCTGTAAAAATTTCGGGTTCTCTTAGGCAGTAGGCAGTGCTGTTTGTCATGGTTTGGCTTCGTCCAGATATACAATGTAAATTGAAAGAGCCCAAATTCACTTGAAGTTGAGGGAGCATGCCCATCAGCATCATTCCTAAATTCTATGACTTTTTACTAATGCTGCTTTGACTGGTGAATTTCCAAGACATTCAAAATCTCCCCCATTCAATATTCTCAAACATCCTCCAGGCCCCCACAAGCTGGAAGATCCTAGGTAAGGTCAGTTGAGCGCTTGGTTAACCCTTTTCCTCTATAACTGCAATACTCTTTTGCTGTTTGCCAATGCACACGCCCTGCTTATCATTCCCTATAAATCCCACTCTTTCAGGACCAGTTTGCCTGCCTCAGATTCCTCTCATACTTGTAAGTAATTCTGATTCACCCTCACACTTGATCTTCCTGAGGTGTGGGTCATCCATATTCACCATTGCTCTTGCCCGACACTCCACTGTCTCCAGGAGTACCATTACTCACCTTTTTACCTGTTTGAAAAAACCTTTCTTTCTTGGAGATGTTTCTTTTCCAGGATACAGTGCAGTTGATTTAATTTTATTACTCAGCTCTCTTGAACAGGATTGTCTCAATGGTGTGACTCTCTCCTGTCAAAGGGACAAAGATAGTCTAGAGAGGGGGAAGGGAGATAGGCTGGTTAAAGTTCAGGTATAATTTTACTTTGCTTCCACTCAAGACTGTACTAAGGCCTGAAGAATCTCATTCCTCACCTCTCAGTGGCTGTCCCTCAGAATGCTATGTTGTCTTCCTGAATCTGAGCCACCACCATTGCTACCGTTTCTCAGCCAGGCCTTCAGTCATATCTCTGTTTGGTCTAAAACTGTGAACAAGACTTGGGCCTTTCCTGTAGGAACTTTGTTTCTCAGGAAAACTTTGGGAGAGATCTAGTTTTCTGATAGAGCTCCTCTCTGTATTCTTGACTTTCTAATTTTATTTTATTTATTTATTTGAGAGAGAAAGAGAGAGCGTGCGCCATGTGGGGTGGGAGGGGGCGGGGGAGAAGCAGACAGAGAGGGAGAGAGAGAGAATCTCAAGCAGACTGTGCTAAGCTCAGAACCCAATGTGGGGCTCAATCTCATGACCCTGAGATCATGACCTGAGCTGCAATCAAGGGTTGGAGCACTTAACTGACTGAGCCATTCAGATGCCCCTATGACTTCTTCTTTTTTTTTTTTTTAATCTTCAAAAGTTTTTTAAAATTTATTTTAGAATACTTTGCTTTATTAAAAGCTGCAAAAGATAGTACAGATTTCTCATATACTCCTTGCCCAGTTTTCCCTATTGTTAATCTTACATTACAATAGTACATTTGTCACAACGGAGGAACCAACATTGGTATATTGCTATTAACTACTCAATACTTTATTTGGATTTCACTAGTTTTATGACTCTTAAGGAGATGTTTTTGCCAAAACACAATAAATATATGGGACAGTTTCGCCTGTTATATTTTGGATTCAGCTTTGTTCCTTTCTTTTTTTTATTATTATTTATTTTTATTTTAAAGAGAGCAAGAGATTGCATGCCCACACCAGCATGAACAGGGGGAGGGCCAGAAGGAGAGGGAGAGAAACTCAAGCAGTCTCCCCACTGTGTGGAGCCCAAATGGGGGCTCCATCCCATTACCCTGAGATCATGACCTGAGCTGAAACCAAGAGTCCGACACTTAACCGACTGAGCCACCCAGGCACCCCCAGCTCTGTTCCTTTCTAGGTAACTTGGGATGATGAGTTGCTTCGTTGAAAATTAATTACAACATTCTCTAGGTGTGTCCTGAACAAATGATTTGAAAGGGGTGCCATTAAAGACAAACATTATTTTTTCACACAGCAGTTCTTTGCATTTTTAGAACTCCAAAGTAAGAGTACAGGTTAGGGTAATCTGAGTTTTTATTCTTTTAGTGAAACCTTTTGCTGAAAAAGAGCAGGCTGAGGCAGCTGTCCAAGTGGCTGTCCCTGCCTTGGGGTTTTATGGGAATGATGCTGACCTTGGGCAAAACTAGTGACTGGGAAAGCAGGAGGGGGCTAGGTAAGGCTTACAAATGGGAAAAAAACAAAAATCATTTGGATTTTTGGAGAAAGCCGAATGAAGTGAAACCAGGATCAACTTAAAAACATATAAAACTATTAAAGTGCCCAAAGGGATTTGGGTTAGTGGTCATAGAAAATCTTATATATTTACTGTACCTCCTTTAAATGTAAAATCCATCTCTGTAAATGTTCTGAAGATGCTGTGTGTGTGTGTGTGTGTGTGTGTGTGTGTGTGTTTGAGCTGGAAGGATGACATTTATTGAGCAAATAAATATTGAACAGCTAGCTACCTCTGGACTAGGTACTGGGATAGTTACTGGGGATACTGAATAAAGAAGGCTGTTCTTGCCCTCAAGAAGCTTATGGACTGGCTGGTAGTGAGCTTACACATGTATAACGTAGCAGTTTTTCTTTTTAACTATTTCTCTTTCTTTAATTTATACTTTATTTTATCTGGCATGGCAGGAGATGTCCAGCTATTGGCAATATGACCATTGTCCTAAGTTTGTCATTATCTGTTAAGAGAGAAATATAAATGCAAATTATCACCTTCATTAAAAAATATTAAGTTCTTGCTATCTATAGCATTAGGCCAATCCCCCCCAAAAAAACCCAACCCCAATATAAGACAGACTCTATCCCTTTATTACCCACTATATTGTTCTAAAAAGAAAAACAGTGGTGCAAGGTAGCCTTAGTTCATTTCAAAGACTGTTACAGATTTCAGTTCTCAGGGATATTAGAAAAGGATGCAGTCACTCCTAGCTGGAACTGGAGGTGAGACTTTATGGAGGAAATCTTCAGATTATGCCCAGAAATAAAACCTGATATATGCACAGGGTTTTCAAGGGTTGAACTAGACCAGCCAAATTTATTAAACACCACCCCCTTTTCTTTGGTGTTGCTCATTTCTTTGCCTTTGTGTGCCAAGATGACTAACTGATTATGGTGAACCATCATTCATTTCTCATTAGCTGAATTAGAGAAATGGTTAAGATAGATTAAGATGGGCAGCAGCAGGCCATGCTACCCTGAGAGTTAATTAAATGTAACACAGCAAGTGTGGAAATTATCCTGGTTTCTTCATTTCTCTGGGTTTCAGTGCAGGCCTTGAAATCCCCTGGTTATCTGGATATTGTGCCCCAATACAGACTTTTGGCCTGGAGTCCTAGGTAGAAATGAACACTTATTTTGTGCCTTTTTTCTTAATGTCTCCAAATGTTGTTTTACCCATAGGATATAACTGGAGAATTTCTGTCATAATTCTGTCATAATATTTTAAGTTTAGTTTTCTAATAGTCTTTGTCACATGCATTTTTATTTTTAAAATATAAATGGCACATGATTTATTATGTCATAGTCACATATATATGTATATGTGTGTATGTATATAATTTTCCACTCCCTAAAGAGGTGAATTTTTTAAAGGAAATGAAAATAAAAATTTCATAGGGTGTAGGGCAGAGCAGACGCTCATCACAGACCTAATCTGACAAGTCTCTTTCAAGAGCCTGTCCACAGATTGAAGATTCACTCTTTGCTCAATTTGCATCCTTGGCCCAATAAATGTTTTATGACCTCTCTCTATGAGCACTCACAGCCAGAAGGAGGTAATGCAAAATTGATCTGTATATTAAAACTGCTGAGCCAAGCGGGCTTGCTCCTGGAATTACACTGATTATGTGTATGTGTGATTCAACAGGCCCTATTGAGACACCATAGTATTTGAAAAGACACCCATCAGCTGCATTTTTCATACACACAGTTTTTTCTTTTCCTCCCCCTCTTAACCCTCTGGACCAACTCTTATATTCACATTTTTAACTCCCTTTGGGCTCATGAATAGGAATAAGTGTTTTCAGAGAAGAA
The DNA here is from genome assembly GCF_054177405.1 of Leptonychotes weddellii. NCBI lineage: Eukaryota > Metazoa > Chordata > Mammalia > Carnivora > Phocidae > Leptonychotes > Leptonychotes weddellii. The sequence goes on from NC_138382.1 coordinate 40,207,411, forward strand.
GATGCTTCACCACTATGCTCAGCAGTCTATTATTCCTAGAGTACAAGGAAGGACATGGACCTTTGAATCAAACACACAGAGGTTGGAATCCCAGCTTTACCATTTATTTGCTATGAGGATTTGGACACATTATTATATCTCTCTGGGCCTCATATTGCTATTTTAAAGTAGAGATAATATCCACCTGCCCGAATTGTTGCAAATTTAACTGGTATAGCCAGGCTTTGGCTGTCTGTGAATATAAAATGAGGTCCATTTTCTTTAATATACATCTTATGATGGTGGAGTTAAGTAAGGCTGGCATGATAAATCCCCTTAAAGCATGCCCTAATTAGTTTCTGGAAATGACACCAGGTTCTCTTTTACATGGGCCAAGAACGGATTCATTCAGGTTTTTCATTCTGTCCTTTTTTTGGCAAGCTCCCAAGATATTCACTTATATAACAATTATTTCTATTGATATCTATTTTGTGCTAGGAAATTTTCAGCACATGGATTACTGGTGAACAGGATAGAAACGGTCCTTGTTTCCATGAAACTTATGGATTATGGCAGGTAAGGGGTGAGGGAGTCAGACCAACAAGATAAATAATTATAGATAAGGATAAATACTTTGAAGGAAAATAAGAGCAATCCTGTAGAAATTATGTAGCAAGGTGGTATAAAAGAGCAACATTAGAGATGGCAGTCAGGACACTTTTCTAAGGAGTTGATATGTGAGCTAAGATGTAGATGGTGAGATGGAGCCTACTAGGTGAAGATCAGAAGGGCAGGAAGAACATTCCATATTGAAGGAGCAACAAAGGTAAAGTTTTGAGAAAGAGCCACCAAGTTAGAGCAACTGAGGGAAGAGGAATCTGATTCTGGTCACCAGTTCTGCCATATGGGTTTCTTCCCACACCACCAAGCAATTCTTTGACACCAGCCGAGTGTCTTATAATTCAACTCAGTTCTGACACTATCTATATGTGAGATAGCATCAGATTCTACAGGTTAAATGTTCAGTCCCACAACACTCAACACTCCCCCACCTGACCTTGCACTTCAGATGCAGGTTGTTACTTCTTCTGACTGACTGGCTGCTGTAAATCAGAGGTTCCCATGACCCCCTCCTTTGGTTTGACTAATTGCTAGAACAGCTTACAGAACTCAGGAAACCAGTTTACTCACTAGATTACTAGTTTATTGGGCACCTGGGTGGCTCAGTTGGTTAAGCGACTGCCTTCGGCTCAGGTCATGATCCTGGAGTCCCGGGATCGAGCCCCGCATCAGGCTCCCTGCTCAGCGGGGAGTCTGCTTCTCCCTCTGACCCACCCCCTCTCATGCTCTCTCTATCTCATTCTCTCTCTCTCTCAAATAAATAAATAAAATCTTTAAAAAAAATAGATTACTAATTTATTATGAAGGATGTCAAAGGATATGAGTCAATCACCAGATGAAGAGATACATAGGCCAAGGTATGGGGAAAGGGCACGGAGCTTCTGTGCACTCTCCTTGCACACTACTCTTCCCGAATCTCCATGTGCTCACCAATGAGGAAGCCCTCTGAATCCTGTCCTTTTGGGTTTTTATGAAGGCTTCATTATATAGGCATGATTGATTAAATCATTGGCCAGTGGTATTTGATTCAACCTCCAGCCCCTTCTCCCTTTCCAGGGAAGTCAGGTGAGTGAGACAAAAAGTTCCAACCCTCTAATCACATGAGGGGTTACTCTGGTGACCAGCCCCCATACTTAGATGACCTAGGGGCTTTCCAAAAGACACATAATTAACATAACAAAAGACACCTTTGTCGTCTCATCGCTTATGAAATTCCAAGAGTTCTAGGAGCTCTGTGCCAGAAATGGAGATAAAGAGCAAATATATGTTTCTTATTATAAATCACAGGGTGTATAAATAAAAGAGCAAGAAAGGGATAAGGTGGTACAAGGTGAGTCTGAGAATTGTGCAGCGGCCTGATTATTTTTGGTCCTGAAGGGTATCAAGGGGCATTTAGAATGACTGGAAGATATGAGCATGTTTTAAGCAGGTAAACCACATGATCTAATTTACTTTTTAAAAAGATAATTCTGGCTGCTGAGTGTGTAAGGATATGAGTACAACAGTGGAAGTAGGGAAAATATTTTGGCTATTACCGTAGTCTAGGTAAGAAAAGATGGTGGCTGGTTTTGTTTAAGGAGGTAGAAGCAAAGAGAAAGAGATGTGAAAGATTTGAGATCTACTTTGCCCTAGAACCAATATGACTTGTTAATAAAAGGGCAAAGGGATGAAAGGGCAAAGAGAATTCAGAAGTGATACCTAGGTTTAGTTATTTAGTAGTATTTATGTTAGTCATATTATTTATTTAGTAGTATTATTTTCCTGGTTATTTAGTAGTACTTGCTCACATGAAGAAGGGATAAAATTTTGTTGGCAGTGGCTGGGTGGTATAGTACAGAATATGAGTTCTATTTTTTATAAGCTATGCCTAGTCTTTTTATAAGCCGTGCCATGTCAAATAGTTAGATATACAGTCTGAAATTCAAGGTTTAGAGAGTGTGGGTGTTTTAAATTTGAGAGTTATGAAAATATGTATGATATTTAGAGCAATAGATGTGAATGAGTTATTAGGAAATATGAACGGGAGATAAAGAAAAAAGTTATAGGATCAATTCCTAGAATACTCTAACATTTACAAGTGGCTACAGAAGAGAAAAAGTAAAGAATATTGAGAAAGAGAATCAATGAAGTTGGGAGAAAATGAAATAATATATGATGTTCTGGAATTTAAGAAAAAAGGTTTTTAAAAAGGTAAGAGTGTTTGAATGTACTGCTAAGAAGTGAAGCAAGAGGAGACAGAGAAGGAATTATAAAATTTGGCAGTATGGAGATCACGGACAAGATCCTGATGAACTATTTCACTGGCATCATTGATGTTCAGAGAGTGAAAACCCAATTGAAGTGGGTTGAAGATAAGGTAGGAGATAAGGAAGTAGATATAGACAAGAATTTTGAGACATTTGGCTGTTGAGGGAAGTAAGGAAAGGAGATACTCTTTGGCAGGAAATGAAAGGTCCAAAAGATTTTTTGGGTTTGTTTGTTTCTTTGTTTTTTCCAAATGTCAGATCTAGAACCTGTATATTTGCCAACGTTAATAACCCTTAGAGAAGAATAAATTCATGGTCTTGGAGAGAGGGACTCATTGCCAGAGTGAAATCTTTGAGAGAGCAAGAGAGGATGTCTATAGAACACAGGTGCTTCACCTGGCATTTGTTAAATAGGGATTAGTCTTCCATTGTAGGAGAAGAGAAAGCAGAGGCTGTAGGTTTGTTTCATGGGAAATTGGAGACAATTCCCTCTGATTATTTCCATTACCTCAGTGGAGTATAAGGTAAGGTTATTATTTAAGAGTGAGCAGGGAGGAAGAGGGCTTTTGGAGGGTTTGAGGAGAGAAGAGAAGATGTGAAATAGTCTCTGAGGGGAAAGGGAATGTCAGCCTTTAAGGAAATGTTCTAGTCTTGCTGGGCAGGCTTGAGTATCCTTGGAAAAGAACATGAATTTAAAGTGAGACCTATTAGTAAGGGCAGGGGGAGGGTGCCTCTGCTCCTACAAGGCTTCTTGAGAATGCTACTCAACACACAAAACTCTACTGGTGGCTACTGCTGTCACTTCTGTTCTGGGAGGTGCTCTTTTTGGGATCCCATTCCAGACATAAAAGGAACACCCACAGAGCAAGATTAAGGCTACAGTTTTTCACAAAGTTTTTTATCTGGTAGAAGGAATAATGATGGTATGAATTTAAAAGTTTTTATTTTTTTATTTTTTATTTTTTAAGAATTTTTTTAAATTTATTCATTTGAGACAGAGCGATACAGAGCGAGAGAGAGAGAGAGCAGGAGCAGTGGGGAGAGGCAGAGGAAGAGGGAGAAGCAGACTCCCTGCTGAGCAGGGAGCCCGATGTGGGGCTCGATCCCAGTACCTGGAGATCATGACCTGAGCCGAAGGCAGATGCTTAACCATCTGAGCCACCCAGGCACCCCTAAAAGTATTTAATATAGCTACTCTTGCAGTTCACAGGAGCATTTCCCGGGAAGGTCTGGTGAGTATTTTGATGCTTATAAATCAACTGGCTGCCATGAAGGTAGTAAGGACCAGTTTTCCCTCTCCAAAGAGAGTGCCCTTGAGAGTGACTGTTCTGTGTCCAAGAACCACATACTCAAAGGAGATGAAAATACTCCATTCTCATCCTAGCCTGAGGTGGGTCTTCCAACTCTCCATTTTCTGTCCCCAGAATTTTCCTCTTCCCAGGTTGACTGACAGTAGTAATATCAACTCACACTTGAAGAAAGTCTGTCTTAACGAAAATCGATGTAGTCTTGCTTAATGATCTGAATGAGATAATATTAGTGTATTTGTATTATTCTCTCTCAATGACATCATATATAGAGCATCAGTGGTCAAGTCAGATCACACACTTTTTAAAAAATTTTTTATTGTTATGTTAATCCCCATACATTACATCATTAGTTTTAGATGTAGTGTTCCAGATCACACACTTTTTAAGTCAACTAATAGTAACTCAAGGAGGAAAACCATGTCTGTATGCTTTTCTATAGTTCTATCTCAGCTTCACACTTCCTATTTCAGCTACTCAAGAACATTCGCAATTCCAATGAGCAATAGTATTTTTTTAAATCTACACATAGTCCAGGAATACAGTTTGCAGAAACACAGTTTGTATGCAGGGCAATTTACATTGCCAAATAGAATTCATGGCAATGAATATTTTACATTTTTTCCCTAAAGAAAATATGTGTGTGCTGGTTTTATGTTTTCAGAATTATGGCTCATTCAAGAGGTTCTCCCCCACCCCCAATCACAATAAATGGTTTCTGTTTCCTTCCATAAAGAAGAATTGAGGTCTCTTTGTACATTGATGGATAACCCCAGTAACTTTTAAATAGCAATTTTCTGAGGTCTCAAAAATGTTTAGTGTTGCGTTGCAGTCTAAGGGCCATGCTAAATGCATTTTAAAGATCACATATTTAATGTGGCTAGCATATACCTACAAAATAACAGGGGCCCTATCTTACAGATTTTAAGTTATATCCAAGGAGATATAAACTTTTTTTTTTTTTAAATTTATTTGGCAGAGAGTGAGAGCACAAGCCGGGAGACAGAGGGAGAGGGAGAAGCAGGTTCCTCGCTGAGCAGGGAGCCTGCCATGGGACTCGATCCCAGGACCCTGGGATCATGACCTGAGCCGAAGGCAGCCGCTTAACCAACTGAGCCACTCAGGCACCCCATAAACTTTTGTTATAAGTTGATCATATAGTGTTATGGTACCTAGATCATAGGTAGATACCTAGAGAACATGTAGATTCTTTTACCTATAATAATCATTGTTACTTTTGAAACACAAAAATATATTATTGTATATATATTTGTATTATATACTGTATTTCTGCTACTTGATTGGCTCTTCTTCAGATGCTTATTACCCCAATTTATTAAAAATTGGCATTTGGTGTAAGATGGATTTGTCTCGAAACTTTCCCAGTGGATCTATTTATCAAAATGGCTTAATTTAACTTCTAGAACATATTAAAATAATTAATTATAATAGGAATTTTTTATGCCACTTTATTAAAAGATATATTGTTGGCCATAATGAGAATCTGATTTAGTGAAATGTTTACATTGGTGGGGTGATTACAGTAGGGTCAAAGAGTGAGAGAAAAAGAAAGAGATTTACAATAAATGACAGCAAGAAAATAAAGCACTAGAGTATGGCCATGTAGGTTAGCAACTATAATCATAGAAAAAGAAAAAAGGAAGATGTCTTTAATGACTGGAAACAAGAGGTAATTGCAAATAAGGCACCAAACTCAAGGCTACTGCATAAAGAACACTATGAAGCAGAAGATGTTGGCCTATTGTGGAAAACATCAACATTTCTGATATTCCTTTATTCCTTCATTTAATCATTTATACATCAATCCTTGAATCATGTTTAGATGAGAAGTTGATGTCTAAGTTCTGAAGAAAGGTAATGAAATAAACTTATATCTGGTTATATGTTTTTCTCTTTAGAAACATTGGCATACTTGATTGGTAATCACACTTAATTCTACCACTTTACAAAAGATTGAGGCTGCAAAATGATAGAACTCCTAGTAGATAACATAGAAGAAAATCTAGGGGAGCCTGGGTGGCTCAGTCAGTTAAGTGTCTGCCTTTGGCTCAGGTTATAATCCTGGGATCCTGGGATGGAACACTGCGTTGGCTCCCTGCTCAGCGGGGAGTCTGCTTCTCCCTCTCCCTCTGCCTCTCCCCCCTTCTCTCTCTCTCTCTCTCTATATATATCACTAACTTGCTCTCAAATAAATAACATCTTTAAAAAAAATCTAGATGACCTTGGGTGTGGTGATGCTTTTTTAGATATAACACTAAAGATATGATCCATGAAAGAAACAGTTGATAAGCTTGACTTCATTAAAATTACAAACTTCTGCTCTGAAAAAGACAATACCAAGAGAATCTGAAGACAAATCACAGACTGGAAAAAATATTGCAAAAGACACATCTGATAAAGGACTATTAATTAAAATATAAAAAGAGCTTTTAAAACTCAATAATGAGAAAACAAACAACCCAATTAAAAAATTGGCCAAAGACCTTAACAGACACCTCACCAAAAAGAGACACAGGTGGCAAATAAGCACATGAAAAGGTGCTCCATATCATATACTTCAGGGAAATGCAAATCAAAACAAGAATGAGATATCACTACACACCTATTAGAATGGCCAAAAGTCAGAACACTGACACCAAATGCTGACAAGGATGCAGAGCAACCTAAACTCTCATTTATTGCTGGTAGGAATGCAAAATGGTACAGCTACTTTGGAAGACAGTTTGGCAGTTTCTTAAAAAACTAAACATATTCTTACCTTATGATCCAGCCATAGTGCTCCTTGGTATTTACCCAAAGGAGTTGAAAACTTATGTTTACACAAAAACCTGCATGTAAGCATTTATGGCAGCTTTATTCATAATTAACAAATTGTGGAAGTGACCAAGATGTCCTTCAGTAATTGAATGAAGAAATAAACTTGTACATCCAGACAATGGAATATTATTCAGTGCTAAAAAGAAATGAGCTATCAAGCCATGAAAAGACATGGAGGAAACAAATGAATATTATTAAGTGAAAGAAGTGAATCTGAAAAGGCTACATACTGTGTAATTCCAACTATTTGACATTTTGGAAAAGACAAAATTATGAAGACAATAAAAAGATTAGTGGTTGGCAGGAGTTTGGGGATGAAGGGAGATGAATACGCAGAGCACAGAGGATTTTTAGGGTGGTAAGAATACTTTGTATGATATTATAATGATGGATATATGACATTATACTTTTCTTTAAACCTATAGGATGTACAGTGCTAAGAGTAAAGCCTAAGGTAAACCATGGACTTTGAGTGATTATGATGTGTTGATATAGGTCCACCTTTGGTAAAAAAAAATGTACCATTTTGTTGAATGATGTTGATAATGGGGAGGCCATGCATGTGTAGAGGCAGGGCTAGTGAAAAATCTCTGTACTGTCCTCTCAGTTTTGTTGTAAACCTAAAACTGCTCTAAAAAATAAAGTCTTAAAAAAAATCAGGCCCTCAACACCAAAAATCCATATTATCTTTGTTCTACTGGATAATATGGCTACTGTGAAAGGGAGATGTGCTGACTCTAAGTATAAAACACATCCCAGATTTTGAAGTGTTAGCAATAATAATAAAAAATATAAAATATCTCAATTTTTATGTTGATTATATGTTGAAATGGTATTATTTTGGATATATTGGGTTAAATAAAATACATTATTAAAATTAATTTCACTAGTTTCTTTTGCTTTCTTTCAATGTATCTAATAGAAATTTAAAATTATAGTACAGCTTAAATTATATTTAATATATATTTAAAAATATTTTATTTATTTATTTATTTATTTATGAGAGAGAGAAAGCACACAAGCAGGGGGAGGGGCAGAGGGAGAGGGAGAATCAGGCTCCCCACTGAGCAGAGAGCCCGATGTGGGGCTCAATCTCAGGACCCTGGGATCATGACCTGAGCTGAAGGCAAATGCTTAACTGTTTGAGCCTCCCAGGCTCCCCTTAAATTATATTTAAAGACAGTACTGCTCTAGACCATTCTGTCCCCAAGTAATAATTGTTGGAAATAATATAGGAAATTAAAACACACATGCATAGGTATTTAACAGAGGTTATGTGACTTTTAAAGTGCACATTTCTCATCCACACTTCTCAAATTAGATAAATTTATGGATTTATTCTGATTTTGACTTAGAATTTATTTCTTACAGATTTGTTTTACATATTGTGTTGACTTTTTTTGTTTATCTCTCCTAGTAAATTAATAGTTTTTCAGTACGTCTCTCCTTCCCTTCATTTTTTTATCTACTCTCCATCCTGCTTCAAGGATTTGAAAAGGGCTCCATACGTGACACCCCACATGGTAAATTTTGAGGCTCCTTTGGGAAACTATGACTCTAGAGTTGGATCTCTGTTTCTCACTGCAGAGTTGTTTATAGCTTTCTACTCACAGCTATCCCCTAGGCATTGCAGTTCTGACTCTCACCACCACCTCCTATCCCTCCTTCCCTTCACCCTCTGTGTGGTATGTGCATGTGTACTTTGGATTTTGTGGGTTTTCAGAATGTGTGATATCTAAGAATGGAAACTAGCCTAGGTTAAAAAGCTTTTATAAGAAATAAATTTTCAGACAAATGCTGTAGAGGATTTTGTTGAGTATCAGTAAGGAACCTGATTATGTCCAGCACTATTGACATGAATGAAACTGACACTTGGATACAGAAAATTCACTGAATATAAATTTAAATATTAAAGAATAATGAGGTTATTAAGTGCCTGAAAAATTGCTTTTTCTCATGCCCAGTAGGAATTTTCATGGGCATGGAACTATACAACTGTTTCTGTATCTCTGAAATATTACAAAAGTTTAATTGGCAGTTGTATAATTGGGGTGGAAATTAAAAAATTTTTTTTCTGTAGATTGAAGTCTTCACTTATTATTACAAATAGTCTTCATATATTTAATAGCAACAAAACCCAGACAAAATGAAAATATTGCTAACTTAAGAAATGTGAGATATTATTCAAATTTATAAATGTGGAAGGATCCGTTAAATGTCCAGGAATGTTAAGGTTTTTACCCTCTACTTATTTTATTTATTTTTTTATTTTATTTTTTTTTATTCTTATATTAATCCCCATACATTACATCATTAGTTCTAGATGAAGTGTTCCATGATTCATTGTTTGTGCATAACACCCAGTGCTCCATGCAGAACGTGCCCTCCTCAATACCCACCACCAGGCCAACCCATC